>NC_051330.1:16426207-16717275 GCF_015220235.1 Choloepus didactylus | reverse complement strand
GCTCAGGTGCATCCAGGCAGAGTCCAATGTGGCCGCCAGCTTGCTATTTGATGCAGTCTCAGGGGGATGGGAGACTGTCAGAGCTGGAGGCTGAAGGGCCAAAGTCAAGGACAGAGGGCTGCAGAGCAGGGCTGGCTGTCAGCTCTAGTGCTCCTGGCTCTTGTCCTGCCCTGGTGGGACACTAGGGGGGAAGGAGTGGGGGCAGGCCACCCCACCCCCAGTGCTGTTTGTCCAAACCTAACTGGTTTTTACCTTGTTACAAAGATTCCCCCTTGCATCATTTCCTTCTACCAATGGGCAACCTGAATTGCTAAAATTGCCCTCCTAGGAAGTTAGGGCGATGCTGGCTACTATTCATTGAGTCCTTCCTGTGGGCAAACTGCTATTCTAAGAACTTTATAAGCTTTCACTCTCTGGCTCCTCCCCTGATCCTGTGAGTTGGTACTACTGTTAAATACACAGAGAGGTTTAGTGCTTTGTCCCACCTCACACAGCTGGTGTGGGGTGGGGATGGATCAGAACCCGGCAGTCTGGCTCCAGAGCCCAGCACCTGCCCTCTCTCTGAACTGCCCCCAATTTGGGTCAGCACTTGGGATCTCGTGGTGTTTCCCCCAAATCACTAGGCAGCCATCCCAGCGTGGCCCCGGGTCTGCAGGGAGCCCAGGGTCCTGGTACAGCCTGCATCCCACCCTGCCCAGCTTCCCCACAGTCACACACTCTGCTCAGATGGGGACCAGGGTCATGGGAGGGCCAGGGCTTATGACAGCTGAGTCTGTAGAGCTGACAGCATTCCGGACACTGTTCTAAGGTCTTTGTACAGACTAACTCTTTGAATCAGGCCAAGACCCTATATGGTCACATAACGTGCCTGATGCCACTTAACTGGGAAGCAATAAAGCCAGCTGGGCCCTAACTCCTGGGCCTGGCTGCCTCCTTGTGCACAAGGCCATCACTCCTCTGCACCTCACAGGTGTGAGACCGAGACTCTGACTTTTATTGCAGGGTTCAGTGTTGTAGGTGATGGCTCATCTTGCTGCAGAGTCCGTGTCTGTCCCCTGAATCATGCTGTCGGGCTGACCTATGGAACCATCTGGAAAACATTTCTTTCTAGGGTTTGTTGTACATGCAAAGCATTGGTGTGTATTAGTATATTGATTTCCCCAATACGTCACTTGCAGACCTCCTTCTAAATGTGAACTCATATGTTTGTGTGTTGTGGGTTTTGGTTGGAGCTTGTTGCGGTTCATTCTGAGGATGCATGGGGTGGCCAGGGAGATTTTGAATCTTGTTCTTCTGACCCTGCCCATGATGAGAGCTGGACCAAAGTACAGACAGCCATAACGCTGTGGCCTGGCTTTCAACCCTCCAAGAAATCCTAACTTGATGGTGGCCTTCAAACCTGTGATATTCAGAAAATTCTCCGATCATGACTTTAGGATTGTTATGGCACCAGGCTCCCCTCCCTCCATTTTCTCCCTCCCACTTCTCCAGGAAATCCAGAAATAGAGTCAAAACTCCAAGGAGCTTGAAACTAAGGCTACCAGCCAATTCTTTGTCAATAGCTTCAAGAAATGTCCCTTAACTACAGAGTGGCTGAACTGATGTGAGACATAATTGGTATGTGGTTTCAATCTCTGCAATTGTTTGATGGTCAGAGAGCAAGGAGAACCAGCCCCACCAACCTCACATCATATCCCTCCACACCCATATGTCCACTCTACAGACTCAGGGTCTCTGCAACCCTCGGAATTCTCTATTATGTGGAGGTGTCCAGGACACCTCCACTTGACACCATCTATCAGCATCTGTTCAGATCTATTCAGAGACTCCCCCTGCACCACCCCATGACCAGCAATGGCCTAGGGAGATGCTATAAGTGTCTAGTAGGTCATGCCCTATAGGAATTCAAAGAGACCCCACAGCTCTTGGGAAACACCAGCCCTAGAATGAGTTGTTCATGTTCTGGAGTAAATAAGCAGAAATAAAGGAGCAAGAAACAAAAATCAAGATTCCATTCTATTCACAATGGAACCCCCCAAAATGTAGTTTTTGAACCGATGCAAATGTCCCAAGGTAGCCTGCTCTAGGTGAAGAGAGGGATGGCAAGGCTAGAGAGAGTGGGAAATCCAGCACCATCTTCATCAACCACTTGATCAAGGTGCTCATGATGGCACTCAGTGTCAGATCAGAGAGAGGGTGCAGGTCTCAGTGTGGACAGGAGCAAGCTGTATGAAGCAGTTATATCATCCTGTACATGGGTCTGTAGATGCAGAGCTCTCCATGGATGGATAGATGGATGGATGGGTGGGAAGATGGATGGATGAATGGGTGGATGGATGGGAGGGTGGATAGGTGGATGTGTGCATGGGTGGATGTATAGATAGATAGGTGTTGGATGCATGGGTGAATGCGTGGATGGATGGTTGGATGGATGGATGGATGGATGAATGGGTGGGTGTGCGCATACATGGGTGAGAGGATGCATGGGTGGGTGGGTGGGAGGATGGTTGGGTGCATGGATGAATGGGTGTATGGATGGAGCAGCAGATGGATACACGGATGCATGCATGTTTGGGTGGATAGGATGATGGAGGGATGGATGGGTGGATGAGTGGGAGGACAGATGGATGCATGAATGGATGGGTGTATGTATTTATGGATGGGTGGGTGGATGCATGGATGCATGGATGGGTGGGTGGGAGGATGGATGTGTCAGTAGGTGAATAGGAAGATGGATGGATGGATGGGTGCATGGATGGATGGATACATGCATGGGTAGGTGAGAGGATGGATGGGTGGATGGATAGATGGATGGATGCATATATGGGGGTGAGAGGATGGATGGATTGGTAGGTGTTTGGGAGAGGATGGTTGGATTCAGGAATGGATGGATGGAAAGAGGGATGGGTGAGTGGATGGTTAGATGGATGGATAGGTAGGTAGGGTGGGAGGGCTGATGGGTGGCTGGATGGATGGATGAGCATTTCCAATTGGAAATGGGCCTGTGAAGATACATTTAGTCATCTCTTTGACACCAAGACACACATTTGAATCTGACATGTATGAGGGCACTGGAATCCTCTTCGGGGGGCAGTTATGGGGGGACATGAGGGGTCCTTTTGAGATTTTAAGGGGTGACCATAGGAAAGAACTTGGCTTAATCAGTTCTTAACTGTGCAGACATGGCCTAGTTGCTTAATCTCTCCAAACCTCATTTTTCTCATCTGAAAAATAGGGAAGAAATAATAGAACTCCATTGTCCCCAAATTCCAGTTATGAAGAATGCCAGGTTATGTTCTTGTGTGGTTCAGAGAATGCCTGGGGGAGTCTGTGCAGCCAGATGGCCTGACATTCCTGGGGTCCTGGTGTCAGATCCAACCCCAGCCCACCTGCAGGCTGCCCCATGCCTCAGCCAGGGTTCTCCAAAGAAACAAAACCAATAGGAAATAAGCATCTTTATATTAAGAGATTTATTTTAAGAAATTGGCTTATGCAATTGTGGTGGGTTGGCGAGTCTGAAATAGGTAGGACAGGAGTAGGTCAGAAATTCTGCTTAGAGTTGACATTGAAGCCTTGAGTCTAAAATCCATAGGGGAGGCCCACAGGCTGGAAACATGGAGGAGCAGCTGATGGTGTCTTGGGGCAGAATTTCTTCTTCTTCTGCAAACTGCAGTTCCTGCTCTTAGGAACTTCAACTGATTGGATGAGGTCCAGACACATCACTGAGGGCAATCGCCTTCACTTAAAGAACAACTGATGGTGGACGCTAACCCCATGGATAGAATACCTTCCCAGCAACATTGAGACCACGTTTTGACCAAACAGCTGGGCACTCCAACCTAGCCACCACAAACTTGGCCATCATCGCTGTCCCCCACACCATCTTCCGTATTGATGGGCATGACTCTGGTTCCGCTGGCCATCGGGACATCAGGACAGCAGGAGCGTGTCACAGAATTGTCCATGCTGACGTGCATTTCATCTCAGTGCTTGGCCAGAAGCAAGCTGGAGATGAAGTGCCCACCCGCTGCCTCCCAGTCCTGGAGAAGAGGTTGCTTCTTTTTCCCCACCTTGCCTTGCCCTCCCTCCACACTGGAAAGCTCACCGTCTGAATCCCCCCACTCCAGAGAAGGCAGTGATCCCCACTGCAGTCTATTCTAATGTGCCGGTATTTCAGACTGTGCCTCTTGTAGGGCTTTCCCCTACACATAAATAAGGTGTGTGGAAGCCCCTAACATAGGAAAAAAGGAGAAGCCCTTGGGTATGAAAGAAGAGAAACTTAAGAAAGAAAAAGAATGTGGGCTCAGAAGCTGGAGAGAGCCTGGGACCCAAGACCCCTCATTAGCCGTGACACACGCTGCAGTGGGGATTGCTTGGAGGCGAGGTGGGGTGGCAGGTGGATGGTGGAGAGAGCAGCACAGCCCAGGGCCCCCGGGCCCCACAGCACCATCTCCTCCTTCCACCCAGATGGGGGCAGCTGGCTTCCTGCTCAGCATGGTGGCAAATGCTAGCAGGTGGGGGGGAAGAAGTGGGGATGCGGAGGAGGGGACGATGGGGAGGAGAGAAAGTGGAGAGAAGCAGGAAGGAGGGGAGTAGAAGAAGGGTAAGATAGGAAATAGAGATCACAAAAGCAGGGATTGCTGATAAATGATCAGATAATTTGCCTATATCCAGAGGATTCAGAATTATGCTTATACTGGTTGTTTGGGGGTGGTCAGAAAATTAGTAATTCTTATTTTCTTGTGCCTATTTTTCTGTATTGTCCAGGTTCTTTACAGTGGCAGATATTGCATGTATGTCATGAAAGCAAAAACGTTTCTCTTTAAAAAAATATTAATTGATTGAAACCTCAGGTCATTTTAAATAGAAGGTTGCCTAGAAAGTGACACTGAGCAAGGTATCAGTCTTGTTACCATATTGGGGTGATTCACATTGAGGAAAACCCTTCCCACCTTTGGCCTTGGCTTTCCTCTCCATGAAGTGGGTGCAGGTCCCCAAAGGGGTTTGGTACTCTCCAGGGTTCCACTGGGTTGGACTTTGCTCCGGGTGGTTTTGGAGAATGTTGTCAGGTTTTAGGTGTCACAGATTTGTCAAGAACAGACTTATTAAATTCAAGTTTGGTTCTCTTTTTGACTGTGTGGCTACACTGGGAGAAAAGCTGTGATCTTTCTTTTGGGTCACTAAGGATTGAAAATTCTGAGGGGTCCAATGAGAGCCTCACATAAAAGAAAGCATCCTTCAGCCTCTCTGCCCTCCTGCTCCTTTAAGAAGGGCTGTTTTGGCCACCAAAGAACATTTGATGCATGAGTATCAAATTTGCACGCTCAGTGGAGCACCTGCAGGGCCTGGAGGGGTTCCTGGGGATGGACAGACTGGACCAGCTGACAGGGCCATCAGAGGGGCTCTGAGCAGCACAGGAAGGACAAGCCTGGGGAGTGAAGGAGCTCAGCTGGCCCCACAGTCTGTGAAACCATGGGAAGAACCAAGGTGCAGCCCACCCCCAGCTCCCACATGGATCACAGGGATGGTTGGTCCCATTTCACAGATGAGATTGGGGCAGATTGACACCTGCAAGCATCCTGTGGAGTACTTCCCAGCCTTCCAGCCATAGATGCTGGGGGTGATACAGCTACAACATGATGCACCAAATGAAGGATGGGTAGACCCAAGAGCGCATCATTAATTGGGCCCTGCTCTCTGGCTGTCATTTGGGCCTCCGCTCTCCGGCTTTTGTACCCTGGCTCAATTTGGGCATAATGACCTCACAGTCTCTAACCTGTGCTTTAAGAAATTGTCAGAGCACCAAAAAGAAGAAGGTGAATTAGGAAGCTTTATTCTGGAGGAGACTGGTTTGCATCTGTGTCCCCACTTTCACTGGGTAGCCCACGGGAAGCCTGGTTGTCAATGTGACAGGCTGAAGCCTCGGACTCAGCAAGAAATCCAGAGGGCTGTGTGCCCACCACGCCACTCCCAAGCCTCAGAGCCCCCCAGGACAGATCAGTAAAAAGTCTCAGAACTCAGGATTGGTGCTAGAGGAGAAATGTTTTGATTGCAGGGTATGATTGGAAAGGCCAAGGAGGGGCAGTAGTTTTGGTTAGAAATGAGGTTAAAGGGCTTCTTGGATGAGGTGAAGTTTGAGTTGAGCCTTAAAAAGTGACTAAGCCCCAGAGCCCAGCCCTGGAGAAACCTACCAATTCTCCATTCACAGTTCAGGCCCCTGATTTGCCTTTGTGCTTACAGGATGGCTGCTGGAGTTCCAGCCATCATATTCTTCTTCCAGGCAGAAAGAAGGAGGACAAGGGCAAAGGGGCTGCCCCAATGAGGAAGGCCACATTTTAAGGAGTTTCTCAGGGGCATTCCCCAGCAACACCTATCCACATTCCATTGGTCAGCATTTGTTCATGTGGCCACCTTGTTCAGTAAGAGGAACTGGGAAATGTCATTTTACAGCTAAGCACATTGCCTCCCCTGACAAAATCAGGTTTCTGTTACTAAGGAAGGCAGGGAGAATGAGCGTGGGGTCAGCACTCAGCATTTGGAATCACTTGCCCGATCTTAAAGATGGCAAAGCAGTCCCTAAGAGGCGAAGTAACTTGCTGAATTCAGAGGCAGGACTGGAACCCAGCCCCTTCATTTGTCCATAGAGCCAGTGGCTCCTAGGGTTTCTTTTTGGGCCAGTCCTGGATCATCTGTACAGAAGCAGCCAGCAGAGAGGACGCTTACCCAGCACATACACTCAGAGTGGAAAGGGCCATGTCTCTTTGCGGGGTCAGGGTGGCTTGGTGACAGCTCTGTTTGGTGGGTGCCTGATGACCCAGGGAGCAGGTCTGAGGCCACCCAGTGCAGACAAAGCCCCAACCAGGGAGTGGACAGGATGCCTTGAGGATGGGGCAGCCCATATATCCTGAACCCCCCACCTCCTGCACCAGCCCTCCCCACCCCCAGCCTCCTTTATTGGATGTAAAGACTGTTTTTTGCAGAGTCTGTTCTGGATGGAAGATAAGGCCCTTGCCATCAGATTATCATCATCACACTTGTCAGGCCCATCAGCCACTGCTTAGTATCTTGCAGATGAAATCACTGAGGCTTTAAAACTTGCCCAGGTCCCTCAGTTGGCAAAAGGCTGAGCTGGGACCCACTCTCCCCTCCCTGGTGTCTCCATCTGAGCACTGACCATCATCAAGGAGATCCTGAAAGCCACCCCCCACCCCAATGCATGCTTGGTGGTGTCGGGAATGACATGTACAATTCAGAAAGTCCACAGGGAATCTTGTGTGGTTTCATGTGGCATTTCCTTCTGTGTCTTGCAGGGCTGTGATTTTATCATGGGTTCTCTGCCTGACCATCCTGAGCAAGTGTGTTAGTTTCCTATGGCTGCTGTGACAAATTGCACAAACTTAGTGGTGTTAGGAGCACAGAATTACACTTTCACATTTCTGGAGGTAGATGTCTGAAATGGCTTTTCTGGGCTGATCAAGGGGTCAGCAGGGCAGCCTTCCCTCCAGAGGCTCCAGGGGAGAAGCTCGTTCTTTGCCTTTTCCAGCTTCCAGAGCTTCTTTCCATGCCTTCCATGGCCCCTTCCTCCACCTACAAAGCTGGCACTGCAGCATCTTCAGGTCTCTCTCTGCTCCCAGCATCTTTCTGCTTCTTCTGTCATGCAGTCAAACTTCACTCTGCCTTCCTCTCACAAGGACCTTGAAATGACATTTAGGCCCTGAGAAGTCCAAGATTCTGCCCCTGTCTCAAGATCCTGCATTTCCCCACATCTGCAGAGTCCCTTTTGCAGTATAAGGTACATTCAAGGCTTGCATGATAAGGACCCGGTCATCTTTGGGGGCCACTATTCAGCCACCAAAATGGAAACTTCCCTGAGAGCAGGGACAGCCTTGGTTTTCAGACCTTGCTCAGTGTTGGGCACCTGACAGGCTCAAAGTCCACAATCAGGAAAGACTGAAAGTATGCATGGACATGGTGCAGGATGGTGGCCCCTGATGCAGCACCAAGGATGGTAGGCAAGGACCATTCTGGGGGCCCTAGCTCAGCCAGTACTGCTGAGGCCTGCCTTCCTTGGGGGTGGGGATGGGTTTGGTGTAAACAGCATCTCTGTGGTCTTCAAGGAACTGCCCACTGGAAGTGAGCTGGGGTCTGGGGGTGGCCAGGTGGTCTCTCTTCTCCCAGGTGTGCTGCCTGAAGGAGCAGGGAGACCCTTCCTCCAGGCACTCTCCCTGGCACTTGTGGGGGTCTTTGGGTAAAGTCTGGGGTCCTTTGCAAGCCCAATGTGGGGAGGGGCAGAGATAACAGTAAAATCAGGCCAGTGGATGCCACCGATGGACAGGTACTGCTGTCTGCCCTGGAGGGTTTCGATCATCCTCCTCACAAAATTGTGGGGCAGGCCCCTCTGCCTTTAGGGGCCACTGGGGCTCCTGCCTCTGGGGCCCACCCATCAGCCTCCTGCAGTCCCTGCCCTGGCCCAGGGAGCCTCTGACCCTGCCTGGGTCACCTTTCAGCAGGCACTCACTGAGGGTCTTCAGGTGCTGAGGCCCAAGCTGTGCAACGCGGAGCCCTGGAGGGAAGTCAGTCCTCACCCTTGATCTGAAGGCTCCCAGGCCATGGGGGGGGGGCAGCTAGGTCAGAGGTCAGAACACCTAAGGCTCCCTGGGGAGGGCAGAGGGGGTGGTGGTCAAATCTTGACCCCAAGTGAGGATTGAGGCTGGAGGCCAGCACCCCAAGGAGGGGACAAACATCAACAAAGTCCCTCTGTATGGTCCAGGTGGGTCCCGAGCCAGCCCCCCCAGATCAAGGAAACCACAGCCTCTGCTCCCAGATGGAACAGCTTCTCCATGACCTTCCGTCTCTTCTTCCACCCCACAGGAGAGGTGCCATTCTGCTCCACCGGGGTACCCAGGCATGCTGATGGTCTGTGACCCAAGCCTGCATCTTCCACCCTGCCGCAAGCAAGGGCCTTCCGCACCTGCCCACCATCCTGCCACTCTCCATGCCCCTGCCGCCAGTCCTCCACGATGCTGCTGCTCAACCCTTCCCGCCCCCAGTCACTCCCTTCTTTCTTTATGCAAACCCTGCCCTAAGCCCAAAAGCTAAAACATCAAATAAAAGAAGTTATTAAGCTTGCTGAGCTGCACAGAGTTCAGAGTCAATGGTGGTGTTTGTTGCTGATGCTTAAAAGAGGCTATTACCTGGTGAGAGTGGCTGTCTTGCATGAGACATGTTTATGCTACACCTGCTAGAAAAGCATCCAGTGGTCCTGTGGGTTCTGGACACAGACTGTGCCCCTCACATCATCCTTGTCTTCATCCGCCTCCATGGGCTGTGATGTGGGGGGGGGTCTCTTGCCAATTTCTGCTCCATGAAAAAAGCCCAAAAGTTCTTTGAAACCTGAATCCAATCCTGTGTTTCCCTCCCTAACTTTTTGCAAAAGGAAACATTTGAATTTCTCATCTTTTTCACTCTGTGTCCCTCGTTTCCAACTCTGGCTTCCCCAATTCTGAATGTGTCAGAGAAGGAGGTGACGATCCCCAAGGTCTGCCCTGGTGCCCCAAAATGTCCCCACACCAGGGGAGTTTCATCAGGTTCTCTCCACTCCACTAGAGAAGAAAAGTGGCCCCATCTGTGATCCAGCTGCCACTGTTGGAGAATCCACGCCTGGCTAAGAACAAGGCTGAGTTTTAGCATGCAACGTCCTCCCCCCAGGTGTGAGCCCACAGTCTCCATGTAACTGCCCAATCACCAGGCCCACAGGTCCCTGGAAACTGGCACATGGTCTCTGAGCCCCTCTAGAGGGTCACCATGGACAGCTGTGACTGAGGACAGCCCCTCATTCCAAACAATCTTCCTAGTCAAGAAACTAAACTGCTCTCAACCCCAGACCCCATCCTCTTGAATGCTACAGCTCTGCCTTTCAGGTGAGTCACTGTAAGGCAGGAACAAGGAAAACTGTGGCAGGTTTTGGTATTTAATCAATGTTGGTTGAGTTTGATGACAAGTTAGGGAGATAAGCATAATTTCTCCTATGTTTGAAAACCAGTTTTTCTGGAGGGGCTTGTATGTTTGTATGTAGGGAGTATTTGCAACTTTACTTAAGTCACATAACTTTTAACCTTCAAAGCATTCAAGTCTGCAGTTGTTTCTTGTGGGAACCCCCCACCCACTTCCCTGCCCCAGGCCCTCCTGTGCAGCTGAGCTCCCACCCCCATCCACCCCCCCACACACCCCATCTGTGTCTAGCCAGGTACCAGGATGTGGATGGGGAGAGCATTTCCCACCACATCCCCCCCAGACCTGTCCTGTATGCCAGCAAACACTCTCCCAAGGTGGGTAGAGGAAGGTTGTTCCCATGACAAAACGCCAGGCCAAGGCCAGAGTCACGGCCAGAGTCAGGGCCATGGGGCAGAGCTTGAAGCCCTGCAGATGGGACCTGGTAGTTCAGTTGTGGCCCCGAATGGAAACGCGATCCCAGAGCAACTGTACCTGCTTAAAGAGAGCACATGGCCCCCACACCTCACTCCCTGGCATACTTTGTGGGATGTGATGCCCGAGTTGATCAATTTTTTTAAACAATTTGTTTCACAAAGAGTAAAAGCCTATGGTTATACACGTATAGAGAACTAATGAGGAAGTACTGAAAGCTCTGCTAGACCGTTAGAGCTTTTCATTCTAACCCGCCTGGTGCCTGGATCCAGGTGTAGCCCCAGGGTCAGAGTCCAGAGGGGGGTGTCCTGAATGCCCCATGAAGAGGTGGGAGGGAGAAGGAAGGCCCCAGCTGTGCCCCAGCATGTTCAGATGGCCTTTGCTGACCCCTGTGCAAATGTTTCCTGGGAGGCTGTATCAAAATGCATGGAATGCTGGAAAAGTGGGCTGGAGATCACAGGTGTTCTGTGAATCAGGGACAAAATGCTTATTGTACTCATGATGGTTAGAAAGGTTGTGATGCCTTTTTATTAGGAAAGAAGGGGTTAAGGGAGGTGACATCAGTGAGATGGTAGGGTAAGACACTCCAGCTGAAGGCCATCCTCCTTCCCCCAAACAGTGAAAAAACAAGCTGAAGTTGTTGGAACCAACTCTCCCAGAACTCTGGACATCATTCAGTGGTGAAGAGCAGCCATCAGATGAAGGGTCTGTGTGGCAGCACAGGTTCATGGAGTGGGTCCCCTTTAGAGCATCTGCATGTCCACCCACACCCACTCCTGAAGGACTGACTCAAGTCGTCACTGGTTTTGCCTAATGTGGAAAGGATGCAAGGTGAAGAAGCTGGTGGAGAAGCTCGGTGGAGAAGCTGGTGGAGAAGCTGATGGAGAAGCTGGTGGAGAAGCTGGGTGGAGAATCTAGGTGGAGAAGCTGGTGGAGAAGCTGGTGGAGAAGCTGGTGGAGAAGCCATGTGAAGAATCTAGGTGGAGAAGCTGGTGGAGAAGCTGGGTGGAGAAGCCATGTGAAGAATCTAGGTGGAGAAGCTGGGTGGAGAAGCTGGGTGGAGAAGCAGGATGAGGAAGCAGTGCAGAGAAGTCATAGGAAAGAAAGCAACTACAGTGGAAACATAGAAAAAAAAAGCACCTGGAATCCAGGAAGAAAAGCTGTGGGGGGTTCTGTTTTGGAGGGGAAGCTGAGGCACCCAAGAAAACTTGTGTATGCCAGGGAATTTTGAGTTACTGCACATGCAAGATGCATGCATAGAAAGACCAGAGAAGAATGAATTGTTCCACATGGACTGTCATATGAGAGCTCATTATAAACTGGGCTTAGTGTGGAAGGAGACCCTCAGCACTACCACCTTTGATAATCAACAAACAAACAAAAATCCAAGAACCTTGCAGAAGAGGCAGAATCTGACTTTCCAAGTTAACACATCAAAATATCCAACGTTCATACTTCAACAAAAAAGTCACAAGTCATACAAACAGAAAATTATGGCCCATTAAAAGGAACAAAAATAAATGACAGAAACTGAGATGTAGGGGTCCAGTTACACAGCTGGAATTTGAATTCGGGGGCTGACTTACTTCAAAGCCCATGTTTTTTATTGCTGAGCTCTATTTCTCCCTGATACTCAGAGGTCTTTGGGCCACATTTTACCTTCCCTCCTCAGTCCCATGTGGCCCATTTTTCTAGTTTGTTAAACCTGCCATTAAGCAAAATACCAGAAATGGATTGGCTTTTATAAAGGGGATTTATCAGGTTACAAATTTACAATTCTGAGACCATAAAAGTGTCCAAACTAATATATCAACAAGAGGACACCTTCACTGAAAAAAGGCCGATGGTGCCCGGAACACCTCTGTCAGCTGGGAAGGCATGTGGCTGGTGTCTGCTGGTCCTTTGCTCCTGGGTTGTATTTCAAAATGGCTTTCTCCAAAATGTCTCCGGACATATGCCTTAGCTCTTCTCTCACTGTTCCTCAGTGTCCTTGCTTCTTTGTTCCAGGATGTTTCTCTCCAAGCATCTGGGAGTCCTCTCTTAGCTACTCCAGGGCAAACTCTGGGCTTCATCTCTTAGCTTATTATCTCCAAATATCCTTCTGTCTGCATCTCCAAATGTCTTTAAGTGTGAGCAAGCATCAGCATCTGTGTCAGCTCTTGAGTTCTCTTAAGTAGTTCAATGAACTAATCAAGAGCCACCCTCAATGGGTGGGGTCCACACCTCCATGGAAATAATTCAGAGTTATCATCCATAGTTGGGTGAGTCACATCTCCATGGAAACACTCAAAAGGTTCCACCTTAAGATTGGGGTAAAAGATCATGGCTTTTGTGGGGGACATAAAATATTCAAACCAGCACACCAACAAATCAGATAACCTAGATGAAATGGACACATTCCTAGAAACATAGCATATACCTAAACAGACTCAAGAAGAAATAGAAGATTTTAGCAGACTTATAATAAGCAAAGAGATTAAATCAATAACCCCAACAAATAAAAGTCCAGGACCAGATGCCTTCATTGGTGAATTCTACCAAATATTCAAAGAAGATTTAAAACCAATTCTTCTCACTCTCTTCCAAAACTTGAAGAGGATGGATCTCTTTAAGACTCATTCTATGATGGTTGTGCTGGTTTGAATCTATTATGCCTCCCACAAAGGCCATGTTCTTCAATGCAATCTTGTGAGGACAGACTTGTTAGTGTTTTGATTAGGGCAAGACCTTTTGATTAAGTTGATTCCATGGAGCTGTGACCCTCCCAACTGTAAGTGACACCTTTTGATTAGATCATTTCCATGAAAGTGTGACCCCACCCATCCAGTGATTAGTTCACTGGAGTACTTTAAGAGACCTCATAGAGAGAAGGAGCTCAGAGAAGCTGAGTGAGACATTTCAGAGAGAAGCTAAGGTATATAATCCAGAGTTTGCCCCCAGGAGAAGCTAAGAGCCAACATGGATGCTTAGAGTCACTGGGAGAAGCAGACAGAGGGACATTTGGAGAGTTAAGCAAATTTGGTTTGATATTTGAATGAGTCTTAGAAGAAATAAAATTAAGCAAGAGTCACTTAAAATTTGTCATCCAATTAAAGTTCTAGTGCTCAGTATTGCCAACAGTGATCAATATATTTCAGGAGATGGGCTCATAATGAAAGACAAGCTCTCTTCTGAAGCTGTGAATTCAACTTATGGTAATACATTTCTAGATATCTACAAAATTTTGGAAGAAACAAACTCAAGGTAGATATTGAAACTTTCTGAATGTTTCCTATCATGTAATATGTGCAAATAAAATTTATCCCTAACAGTATTGAACAACTTCCAGATTTATAAATTTAAGATGATGTGGTTGAATAAAAGTATTCAAGTTAAAAGCATTGAATTGGGTTTCCTTATTTTAAAAATTCACGTTGGCTTTTATGGTCTTAAGCTATTGTTTAGAGAGCAAATGGTTGCTTTTCGAAGCTAAATGAATATAATTTTCTGGACTAGTGAGACATCTAATTCATTAGCCAATAGGTTCTTTACAAATTAGGCAAAGGAATATAGGTATTCAATATTCCCTATAGAAAACCTTACTGTGCCAAAGACACAGATGAAACTCCTATAATGTATCTCCATATCTAAGTATTACATGGCTGGAGGTTATCTAATTAAAGGATTATCAGGAATGCATTTGGCCTAAGTAGAAATATTATATAATATAACAAAATAAATTTCCTGATTCTGCCAATATTATATAAATTGCATGTCAGTGTGACAACAAGGCAAAGAAGAAAACAGCATCAATATATGGCAGATGGAAAACCAGAATGGTAGACCTGGTAGTTAGGGCCACTTCTAATTCTGAGATGTCTTCTTTGACCCCTGTGCTATTTAGAAATGGGCTGTTTAATCCTTAAATCTTTCAGTTATTGATTTCTAGTTTAAATCCATTGTGAGCTGAGAGCGTACTTTGCATGATTTCTATTCCTTTAAATTTGTTAATATGTGTTTTATGGACCAAGATTTGGGCTATCTTTGTGAATATTCATTGTGAGCTTGAGAAGAATGTGTGTTCTGCTGTTTTTGGAGGAGATATTCTACAAATGCCAACTAGCTCCAGTTGACTTTTGCTGTTCATTTCAACTATATCCTTCTTGATTTTCTGCCTGCTGGATCTGTCTGTAACTGATAGATGGGCGTGGAAGTCTCAAACTACAATAGATTTGTCTGTTCCCCTTGCAGTTCTATCTGTTTTTGCCTCATGATTTGTTGCTTTGCTGTCAGGTACAAACACATTGAGGATTGTTGTGTCTTCTTGAAAAAATTGACCCCTTTTTTTTCATTATGTAATATCTCTCTTTATCCCTGATAATTTTCCTTGCTCTGAAATCTGCTTTGTCTGAAGTTATATTAACTACTCCAGCTTTCTTCTGATTAGTGTTTTCATGGTACATCTTTCTCCATCCCTTTACTTTTAATCTATTTCTTTATAGTTAAAGTGGGCTTCTTGTAGACAACAAATAGTTGAGTCATCTTCTTTTTGTAATTCACTCTGATAGTCTGCTTTTAAATTTATGTTTTCAGACAATTCATATTTAAAGTGGTTGCTATGTTTGGATTAACATATACCATTTTGTAACTATTTTCTGTTTGCTGCCCTTGTTCTTTGTTCCTTTTCTGCCTTTCATCCTTTTTATACCTTCTCCTGTTTTGATTGAGCAGTTTATATCAATCATTTTCTCTCCTCTCCTAGCATAAGAAATACATTTCTTTTTAGTTTGACTAGTTTCTTTATAGCTTGAAACACAAATTTTCAACTAATATAAATCCACTTTCAAATATCACTATTTCCTCACAGGTAGTTAAGGTCCCTTCTGTCTCACCAGTTCTTCCCACCTATCACTTAAAATATTGGCTGGAGTTGGGTATGTGCTTCCTGCCACCTTCAAGCCTGGGAGGGGAAGGAGAGCCACATGCTCTCCCTGGGAGGCTCTGGCCAAGTCATACTTTTACCTGCAGCTCCCTGGGGGTGCCCCCAGGTCTGTGATGCTTGGACATTCTTGGTTCTCAGGTCCCATCGAGCATCACATTCTCCTGATCATCTTGGGGCTCTGGCCTGAGGACAGGGCTGGTTACTGCTGCTCATCATTTGATGTCAATGCCACAGGTCCCACAGGGCACAGAGACTCACACCTCCCTCTGTGTCTGCCTGACCACTGGCCCCTCTCACTGACTGAGGGCGTTGGCCCAGGGACTGACCTCAGGTGTCCGCACAAGAGTGTCTGTTGCTCAGAATCCATCCCAGTATAAGGGGGTGAGTGAGAGCCCCCCAACCTCATTCTGACTCCCCACTGAGGCTCGGAGACACCCCCATGGATGACAGCTGAGTTCACCTCCCTTTAGCTCATCCAGCCAAGCCGTGGGTGTAAAAGAATTTGCAGGTGCCCTAAGCACCTGCAGAGACTGTGCTTAGGGCACCGAGCCCCCCAGGGAGATGACGGAGGGGCTGAGGGGGGCTGACCGCGGGCCTGCACAGCTCAGGGATGGGAATGAGCAGAGCCCACACACGTCCCACAGGGCTGCAGGCCTGCCCAGGGCTCACCCTCTTCAGCCTGTCAGTCAGTTAGGGACCTCAGGTTGAGTGTCAGCAGCCCTGCATATGGTCTGATAATCAATGCTGCTTTCTTGAAAAACAAGCCTGAATGGGGGGAGGACTTCTAGATAACAGGAGTTGCTACCAAACAGCTTTTTCTCTTCTATTTTTTCCCTCTTCTGCTTTCTTCTGGATCCCAGTCATTTCTTTGTCTCTTTGGAGTTATAAAAACCAAAGCATTCTTCTCACTCTGATTCTTGGAAAGTTTTTTTTTTTTTTTTCCCATCCATTCTTTGTTGATATATCTTCAATAAACTCACCTCCTTACCAAAACAAAGAGTCTTTTTTCTCTGTTTGATGTGGGATCAGGTGGGCCTGATGATAAAAACATGCAAGAAGAATTTGCAAAAGAGTTAGCATGCACTTCAGTGGAAACCCTCGCCCTTATATTCACCCAAGGGCACAGAAGGAATTGAGGTGCAGCAGCTCCAAGAGAGAATATGTTTGGGGAGAATAAAGTATTCTCTAAGACCACCCCACACCTATATTTGGGGGTGCATTCCCTTATCCCTTATCTAAAGGGGGTGCATTCCCTTATCCCTTATCTAAAGGGAGCACAAGGGCCACACACAGAAGTCAAGCTGTGTCTCCCATGGATGGGGCACCATGGACAGTAGCCTGATCAAGCTGAAAGAAAGATGGGGGTATCCGTGGGGGGGATGGTCAGAGAACAGCAGGGAACTGGTGACACCAAGAGCTCACTCAATGCATCTGCCAACCGTGAAGCAAATGACGTGAGTGTTTTCCCTGGGCCAGCGTGACTTGAACAAGGTGATTCAGCTGTATCAACCAAAGGCATTTTGTTTTTCCATAAACTTGACTCTGGAAATTGGAGCTGATTCCAATTATCAGCTCTTACAGTTACTGATAATTTTACAATCATTTCTAATTTTATAAATATTGCTCCCAAGCTTATTGGGCCCTGGGGTCCCACAGCAGACACTGACCACATGGGAGGCCTGCAGAGGGGATAGGCCCACCTGAGGGGCCTGGGCTGGGTTTGCTGTTCCCCAAAGGAGGCTCTGGGTTTGGAAAAGGGGCTGTGAGCCTGGGGTCATGCCCTGCACATTCTCCCCAAACACACTCCCCCCGCCACCAAATAATCACCAGAGGCTCCAGAAAGGGGAAAAACAGTTTAATCATGGAAACCTGGTAACAAATGAAACATGATGGGCATGAAATCAGCTAAAGGCAAGGAAGAAATACTAACCCTGTTTGTTCCATGACTGCAAACACTGACAGTTTGAAGTCAGTTTTTAAAATTGGGCAAAGAAATAAACATAAGCCATGAGCGCCATCTCCTGGAAGCACCTGCAGACCCCACGGGCCTCCCAGCTCAGCAGTCCGCGGTGGGCACCTGGGCACCCAGTGCCTGGGACAGGAAGGGCCTGGGGGTCAGGAGGGGGCATCTGACAGCCCCCCATGTCTCCTGGGCCTGTGCCCTGGCCAAGGCTCCCCAACCAATCTCTGAGTCAGACCCCCCAGCCCACCCAGAACAAGGCCCACCCCCCACCTCTCCATACCTCCCCCAGGGACCCCTCTCCTGCAGGGTTCCCTGATGCCCAGGGGGCACCTCCCAGCACCCTGTGCTCTCAGAGCCAGAATTTGCTTCTCTGGGAGACCCCACCTGGGGGTGGAGGGGAGTGCAGGGACAGGCTGGAGGAAGGCCCAGGGTTTTCAGGCCCCAGGGATCCTGTCCCTTGGGCCCAAGGATCCGGGCCACATTTGGTGTCAGGAGCTCATGCACTGGCCATTTCTTCTCACTGAATATCACTGGCCTCCAGAACACCGAGGAGGATTCTGGAGCATGGATCCCGCCCCAGCTCAACGGGGCCCCGCCCATCCCTCCTCTGCTCCCATCTGTCAAAGGAGGTGATGAGTCCCCGAGTTCCCTTCCAGCTTCTGCAGCTGAGCTGAGCTACTGGTTCCCGGCCAGCATTGCACCCGCACCCTCCTCGGAGAACTGCTGCGACCTGAGCCCCTGCCCTGAGGAGGGGGGCACTGGGCAGAGTCTCATCCAACTCTGGGGGCCACTGGGGCTCCCCTCCCCCTGCTTGGCAGTGGCCATCCAGGATCCCGGGAGCACGGAGTCAAGGAGCAGCTGCAACCTTTTGGTCTCCAAAGCTCAGGGCATCTTTTCACCGGACCACATTTTACCACTTGAAGAGGGGCTCCTGAGGGGTCAGATGAGCCCTGACCCCCATTTCCTGCTCATGAGGGATGGGATTCCCCCCTCCCCCACCCCAGCCCAGTGCTTCCCTCCCAGGAGCACCAGCCCAGTTGGTGCAATGGGGGCAACAGTGAGAGGCGGCGGGGACCTCTTGTGGTGGAAACAGGTTCCCCAACATGTGGAAGACCACTTTGGGGATACCAACAGCCCAGGACCACAGCGTCCTATCAGTGTCCCTCCCCATTCTGGGCCCTGAGAGCAGCTCTGTTGGTGTCAAGTGACCCCGGGGTGGCCAGGAGGGACCTGAGCAGGCTGGGCCCATCAGCATGTCTCCAGGTAGGGGCATATGTCCACTACTGGGGAGCCCCCACCAGTCCTCTGCACAGGCCTTGGGCATCCAGGTGCTGGGGGCATCGGAGGCGGATGCAGTGGACAGAGCCCAGAGGCTGTGAGGTCCCCAGGGTTGGAGCCTGAAGGAGGAAATGCCAGCTGGTTCCCACAGGCTTCCAATTCTGGGGCCAGGCTACCCTTCCCACCACATCCCAGCACCCCATGGCCCAGGACCCCACGGCCCAGTGCCCCACAGCCCAGCACCCCATGTCCCAGGACCCCACAGCCCAGGACCCCACGGCCCAGCACCCCATGGCCCAGAACCCCACGGCCCAGCACCCCACAGCCCAACGCCAGTCCTCCATTTCCCCTGGGGTCACTGCCTCTGCACAGCCTGAGACACCCAGGCCTGGCCCCTCCTGGGAGCCCTCTCTGAGAGGGCTGCTTAAAGTTTTCCATGGAAATCCCCTGTTGACAGAGGAAGTGAAGGACACCCAGGAGAGGGCACATCTAGAAGTGCCCTGTGAAGCATTTTGTAAGTTTTGAGGCTCACCTGAGAGATTCATTACTAAACAATAAAGATTCCACATGTTAAAAATGCAGTCTTCTATGCTCCTGAATCCGCCTCTCACGATGAGGGCTGCCCCTCCCCAGGCTGGTGTCAAAAGGCAGAGGGCCCTGGCCCCCTCCTCCATCCTCAGGCTGCTCAGGTCACCCTCGCCCATCCTGCTTGGGCCTCTGGTCCTGTGGCGCTGGGGGCTGGGTCCTGCCTGGTCACCACAGAGCCACTACGATAGGCCCAGCCCCCTCCCCGGGGTTCTGCCCCTGAGCAGTGACCTCTCTGACTGATGACCTCTGACCCCAACCTCTGCCCTCTGTCGGTCCCATCTTTTACAGACTGACTCAGAATAAAAAAATCATACCTGAAATTGTAGGACACATGAGAATTAGCTCATTTTAGAAGAGAAGATGTAGTGAACAGGGTATCTGAAGCACAAACATTGATTAACAGAAATGCATTCCCCAAGAAGAAGGTGTTTTCTTAAATGAAGTTGTCTGTCTGACCAGTAAACAACGATATGATGAAACAACTCCATTAAGGATTTAAATCACTGGGACAGGAAATAACAGGCATGGACTTTAGACTAATACACGAATGTACTCTGAAAGGGGAAGCACAGTTAGCACATTTGATATTACCTATGGATTATCTCTAAACAATCCATTTTTCAAAGGTTTATGTATATTTATACCATATACACATATATTAAAGGTTGCATACTTCAAAAGAACTTTGACTAGACTATACTTGAAAGATTTATTCACATTATTGGATAGATCATATTATCCATAATTTCCCAAAATGAAATATTCCTAATCCATTCATTTACCTTTTGAGCAATTCGCCATCATATATGTTTCATAATTCATTATCCACTTTCTCTTTGACAGTTTCCTCCTAATTCTTTTCCAGTATAATGACATGATGAAGATTCTAATGGGTGATGACTTGGGCACAGATGCAAGACTTTCTCTAAAGTACATAGACAGCTTGGAGGTTAAATCAAGCATCTATGAATTCAGAATTGTTCTTTCTGGTCAACTGTTTCTGGTCAGCTGTTTTGTTATTTCATACTGAGCTTCTCTATCCTTGCAATTGCAAAGGCTATTTTTTTTATATCAATATATCCAAGGCCAGCATTTTGGGTTAATATGCTGGTGTATTTTTCCAGCTGTTTTCTTTCAATTTTACTATATTTTAAGGTTTATTGGGAATGTTTCTTCCAAAGAACTACTAACTTGGTTTGTTCCCAAGCTGCTATCTGATTTAAGAGGATAATCCATTTGAATTATTGGGTTTATTTTATGGGTACCACATTATTTTGTTCTTTATGTTTATCATATTCCATCTGCTTTTTCCTTAGTCCTTTCCTGCCTTCTGCAAGACTGATCAATATTGCTGCCTTTCTTTCATTGTAATTTATTCCTCTTCCCACTCCATTGATGTGAGTCAAGTTTTATTTCATGTCTATATTTTAATTTGTATAGTTGACTTAAAAAGTCTAAAGTTGATCATTTAAGGTTAAATTTAACCATTCTATGAAACAACTGAGGACCTTGGGATTCTTTAACCATGGTCTCTACTTTCCCAGGCAAATGCTATTTATGTCCAGTATTTAATATCTTCCTGGTTTTTATATACCCCCAAATTTGTCAATGTTTTTGAGACTCCCAAATATTTTTGGTAGCATTGCTTCTTGACCCTCCTTACTTCTTTTTGTTCATTTTCCTTTCTCCTAAAATACATACTTTAAGGTAGCTATTTTTGTGAGGGTCTGTTGGACATATAAACATATACAATGTAGGATTATCTGAACCTTGTTTTATTTCACTCTCATCCTTGAATGATAGTTTAACTATGTATCAAATTCTAGGTTGAAAGTTACATGTTAGCATATTGAGGACATTATTTCAATGTCTTCTGCTTTCTATTGTTGTTATTGAGTGGAATATTTATTGTTTATCAATAATATGTTTCCTCTTTCTGCTTTTAAAATCTTCTCTTATCTCCCATATTTTGAAGTTTCACTAAAAATGTATCTAGGTATGGATATATATTTATTGTTCTTGCTGAAGTTCTATTATTCCTAAATCTAAGGAGTCAAATTCTCAAACATTCTCCCTTTGAATATTATCCCTCTTCTGGCTATTTCCACCTTCTGAAACTTCTATTCAACATACCACAAATTTTCTCCTTCAGTCTTCATCTTTTATTCATACCTTTCAGCTCTCTATGGTTCTGCACTGAAATCTGTCAATTTCTTTGAATTAGTTTTGCACTTAGTTATTTCTGTTTTGTTGGTTTCTAATCTTCCCTTTAACCTTCTACTTAGTTTTTTCTAATGTCTACTATCTTTATCATTGTTAGATAGTCAATTACAAATTAATCTTTTTATTCAACATTTATCAATTCTCTTATCTTCTTTTTTCCATGTATACACACACACACACACACACACACACACACACACACACACACACATATAAAATCACTTAAAAATTAATTTATATAGACTGTCTCCAACCACTTTACCTGAAACTTTTGTATGGTCAATCCTATTTGTGTTGTTTTGCTTCCTGCTTCCCATTAAGTGTTGTTGCCTCATAACAAGACAAAGCAATTTCTGAATCACTGCTGTGAATTATTACATGATGCCATGTTATACAGGCCTGACCAAATAAAATTGAACTCTGTATTTTGTTGCCTACTAACTGTTACTATTACTTTGGCACTGAATTACTCCAGTTCACAGGGGATATGCATCACATGCAAAAGTTTGCACATAAGAGAAATTGGGCTTTAGCATGTTTTAGATGCTGTCCCCTATAAGTGTGACAAAACTTATCTTAAAATCATAAAGCTCCTTAGGTTGTTACTTAATTAAATATTTTGATCTTTATGGTATAGTCAATAATGTCTGATTTGTGATGACCTAATTATCAATATAAATACAATTTACTCTCTTTTATAGTTATAACCTACAAGTTAGGGGCCACACTAAACAACATTTTGGGGTCACAGACTCCCATGAAAATTAGATTAAGAAGACTCACCCAACTAACCAATCAAGTACAATCCCAAAATCCAAATGAAGAACACCAGTGCAAAAGTAATAACATTAGACCAAATTAGGTGTAAAGAACCAAAAATACTTTAAGGAGAAGTTATTGGAATTAAGTGATTTTGTAAACTGAAATCACTTGAGAAAATTACAGAGTCAGATCCAAAAGAAAGAAAAAAGGAAAGAAAGGACTTACCATTCCCTTCTGGTCAGTTCTACATCAATAACCATGCCTGGAAGCGGGTTTCAAAATCTTCCTTGAGCCTCAACAAAGAATCAGGTGTTGATTCTTTTCTTCACCACAATTACAGTTAGTTTAGTACTTTAAAAAATGATGGTGTGTTACTCCTTTTGCTCGACCTTATCTCAGAAGCATTCAATGTGTGCAAGATCACACACAGAGGTTCTGTGAAGAGAATTATGTGGGCAGCTGCACTCCATGCACCCAATGTCCAGGTGTCTGTTTCAAGATGTTAATGAGGAGGTATCTATTCATAGCCACCCACTCCCCAGGGGAAGGGTGAGAGAGACACACATGGGGCCAGAGGAGCCTGTTTGGAAGGCTCCCCAGCACTGGTCCCTGCAAAACCCTGGGCAAAAGGGCAAATAAGTGCAAGCTACCTGCATGCTTCCTTCAGGGATTTCTATGAATAACAGAGGTTACCAAGCCTCCCTACATCACGGCCTAAAGGGAGATGGAAATAGGCAAAGATTTATCACCCTGGAGTCAAAACAAATCTGCTGCTCCAATATACCAATTCTGCTTTTTTTTCCCTCTGACTTTGGTGTGTAAAGTCAAAGTGGTAGAATCTCTTCCCTCTCCTCCAATTCCCTGAAGCCCACCATGAGTACCAAGTTCTTTGTCCTCATAATTAACACTTGAAATTGCTTCAAAAATGTTAAAGATTAAAATGTAGATCTCACTCCCAAAAATGCAGCACCTTCCAATGTATATACTTAGTTGAAGAATTTGGCAACCTGTCTTAAGGAGGTGGAAACCTGTGGTATTTCGTAACTGAGCAACGCTTGGAGCTGGCCATCTCCCACCCCATCTGATACACAATACTGTAAGATGGCAGGGGTGTGTAACACTCAGTCCAGTCCCTCAGTGCAGCTGGAAAGAAACCAGACACCTGGGTAATAAACTCTAACTTGGAACATACTAACTGTTGGTGTTCTTGATGAATTTTTGGTTCATTTTTCAGCACTGGAGCATTCAGGATAGTTTCGCTGCCTAAATCTTTAGTCTAGTCCAGGGCTTCTCATCACAGGACTATTGATACCTGGGGGCCAGGTAACTCTTTGTTGCAGAGTGGGTGTTGGGGGCTGCCCTCTGCATTGTAGGGTGTTTGGCAGCAGCTCTGGTCTCTGCCCACCAGATGCCAGTCACCATGCATAACCCCCACCCCATCTCTTAGCTTCTCTCCTGGTTCTGGTTTCTATGTCTGTCTCCAAAACGTCTCTGGGAATTTTCTTTCTAAACATCTCTAAGCTCTCTTCAAAATGTCTCTGCCTTTTATCCTCTCATAGAGGACACCAGTAAACTAAGACCCACCTTGAATGGACAGGGCACATCTCCATGGAAACAACCTAATCAAAAGATCCCACCCACAATAAGTCTGCACTAACAAGATTGGACTAAAAGAACATGACTTTCGTGGGGGTACATAATAGATTTAAACCATCATGGATGGTTAGGTTCATTTGTCAACTTGGCTAGGTGATGGTGTCTAGTTGTCTGGTCAAGCAAGCACTAGCTTGATTGTTACTATGAGGATATTTCATGGACTTAAATCATCAGTAAATTGATTGCATCTATGGCTGATGACATCTACAATCATCTGAGGAGATTGCCATTGGCAATGAGAGACATTTTATCCACTTAGTTGAAGGCTTTAAAAGGAGAACTGGTGATTTCAGCAGTGAGAAGAGAGAATTTTCATCTCTACTTCAGCTGGCTAGCTTCTCCTGGGGGATTAGTTGAAAACCTTCAACAGATTTCCCAGCCTGCCCAATGGTGCTTGGATCATGCATCCACAAAGTTGGGTGAGTAAAGTTTACAAAAACTCATAATGTTTACAGGTATCTCTTGTTGGTTCTGTTTCCCTAAAGAATCCTGACTAACACATCCACAAAGAGAGCCCATGACTTCAGGTCAGTTCACGTCAGGACTTCTCATTATTATTCTGTGTCAGTATAGATTGTAAGCACAAGGAGCTGCATTCATCCCAGGGCTAAAATACTTCTCAGCCCCACACAAAGGAGGGTTATTAGGGAGTGAATAATTCTTCCAAGCCACCCAATGCTGAATGCCCCAGGGGCCTCTCTAAGTCTCATATGAGTCAGAACCTTTGCACTAACAGCATCAACCAACTGCCCACTCAAGAGAGTTTTTCCTTTGGAAAAAAAACAAAACTCAATTTTCAATATTCTCTCCCATTCATTTTAACCCTGCTTTAGACTCTGCAGTATTTGCATGTTTCCATGGAAACAGTCTTTGGTGTTAGCTCTTCACAGTTTACTATGTCATAGGCCTTTGTTATGGAGTGCCCTAGGAGTAAAGCAGTTTTATTCCAGGGATTTAAGTTTTTAGGGACTTGGGTAAGTTGTCTCAGTACCCAGATTAGAGGAAGAAATGGAAACTAGGATTTAATCTTGGCTTTACCACTTCTTATGATGTTGGGCAAGTTACTAAGCTGTTCTTAATTTCTTCATCTGGAAAATACCTACCTGGCCCAACTGACAAGAGGATTAAATGAGATCTTACACATGAGAGCTGGGCACAAAGCCTCCATTCCCCTCTCTCTTCCTTTCTCCCTTTTATTTCTTGGTTCTCAGAAAGTTGATTTGGGGATTAGGCTCAGTACTCTCATTGTGAACATTTTCATAAAGTCCTGCTTTTGTTCTAAAAGGCACTGTGCTGGTTTGGATATATTGTGTCCCCCCAAAAACCATATTCTTTAGTGCAATCCTGTGGGGTCAAATTTATTAATCTTTTTGCTTAGGGTTTGATCTCTTGATTGAATGTTTTGATGGAGATTCGATCCCACCCATTCAGGGTAGGTCTAATTAGTTTACTGGAGTCCTTTAAAGGGAGCTCACACTGAGAGCAGAGAGATGAAAATGTCCCTGGATATGCAAAGCTAGGAGCTGACCGAGATACTTGCTGAAGCTTAGAGATGCTTGGAGATGCAGACAGAAGGACATTTGGAGATGCTAAATTAAAAGAAATCCAGAAACATTTTGGAGAAAGCCATTTTGAAATGCAAGCCAGGAGCAAAGGACCAGCAGACGCCAGCCACGTGCCTTCCCAGCTGACAGAGGTGTTCCGGATGAAGATATCCTCTTGTTGATGCCTTAGTTTGGAAACTTATGGCCTCAGAACTGTAAATTTGTAACCAAATAAACTCCCTTTATAAAAGCCAATCCATTTCTGGTATTTTGCATAATGGCAGCATTAGCTAACTAGAACAGGCACCCAAAGCAGCCATTAGTGAATATTTCTAAAATTCTTCATTAAACCCAATATTTTATTTAATCTTGGTTTACCCACTCTAATCTGAATAGTAATTAGTGCCCTATGTCATTAGAATTGCACATTATGGTGGATGGACAATTTTTATTTGTTTCTCTTATTATTAGACAACTTTATTCTAATGCCTATTTCAAATAATAACTATTTGAAAATAATTGATAGCATCATTAATAATTAATTTTGGAATATTAATTGAATGACAATTAATTACAATGCATTAAATATATTTTATATATTTAATATGTTTATAAAATATATTTTATAAAATAAAATATATTTTTAATGCATTTATATACTTAATATATAAACAAAATTATTTAATATTTTTAATATGCTATAATATAATATATATTATATAATTAATATAATTATAGTATATAAATGATCTTAAAATTAAAGATCAAGCAGTTCTCTGTAATTAATGGAAACTATTAAATTTTTTTAAATCCCTGTTTTGACTATATCATTTCTTAATTGTGAGTCAATGGTTTCCCATTGTAAATATATAACTCTTTAGCTTTTTATTCAATGCCTTCTAAAGTCATGTCCCCACATCATTTTTCAGCCTTTCTTCCCACATTCTCCTACCCAAACACCCTTCTTTACCCTCAAAGAGTTTATAATCTGGCTTTATTTATACATTTGCTTAAGTGGTAATTAATTCTTCCGCTCCCACAGTTGATTCAGCCAGATAACAAAGCACCACAGTAATGTTTCCTTGGATGATGATAAGGAACATCATCATTTGAATTTCAGAGCAGGACACCTTCAGAAAACCAAATCCATGAGTCAGAAAGGCTTCATTGGGAGACAAGAAGTCCCGAAGAGGGATACAGATTTTTCTGGAACCCTATGGTGGTTGCATTAGTGCTTTAGATCAACTTTCGTGCCCTTATACACATGCACAAATAGGGCGAAAGAAGGGGAACAACCAATGAAACTTTAGATCATTTAGGAAAAAGAAATTGAGATATGTACATAGCCTTTTTTGGGAAGAATAATGAGCAGTAGACTTTCCGCAGGAGGTTTCCACAATAGGAACAAAATAATGAAGTCATTCAAGCAGGTGGATAATTGACAGGGATTTATAACTCAGGAATGCAGTGTCAGTAGAGAATTTTAACAGGTCTCCTACTCTTTGAGTGGGATGAGAATAATTAACTCATCTATTTAATCTACTGTTTGAGGATCAGTCACGTATTTGCTCACATCCTACCCGACAAGTTCAGTGTTGATGTCTCCACCTTACAGGGGAAGGAGGGAATTGCCAAGAGAGTGAGGAATCCTGCTTGGCAAGATAGTCAGACAGTGGAGCAAGGTCCAGAGCCTGGACCTGTTAATATGTCTCTCCAGACTTAATGGGTGATCTCCAAACAAGGCTTCCTGAATTCTATGGTAATGAAAATAACAATGAGCCTTCTTTACCTCACAAGTCACCCACATAAAGTTCTGGGACTAGCCAGAGCAGAGAGTTATGGAAGTGGGGAAATGTTTGAAGGGACGGCTTTTGGGCCAGGCGATTTCAATTTTTACTCTGTTTCCCTCCTGCTGCCCAGCAGGCACAGGCCACTGTGAAAATGCAGATGCCCTGGGAGATGGGATGATATATTAACTCATTGTAATCAATCTTTGACACTTCTGCAAGTTCTAATCCAGTCTGACAATATAATAGAAAATATTCTATTTACATCTGATGTTATACTCATATATTTGGGTTTATCTATATTATAGGTATAGTTGGGGAGGGGTGGAGGGTGACAAGCATCAAGTTTACTTACTTTACCATTTATTTGATATGTATAAATTTATTTACAGATGGATTTAAAACTATTTATAGAGATGGATACATATGTCCATCTTTAATTAAATATATATATGTATATAGCAGATGGATTTTAAAACAATATATGATATATATCCATCTATAATTAATTATACATATATTACAGGTGGATTTATAAGCTTTCATCCCACCAATATTATTTATTAGTTGCCCATGCTGACTTCCATATCTATCTGTTTACCAAGCCAAACACGCATGATCTGATAGACCCATGGCAAAATAAATATCAAAGCAGTTTTGCATTTCAGGTAGGGAGTGGAGCTACTGCTCTATTGTGGTTATTTCTTTCTGCAATATAAAAAAGAAAAGGAAGCCATTTCTGAATGTTTTGCTTGGGATTCTAAATAGCCGTAAATGATAAGATCACAAATTTTAGTTTTGCCACTAGACCAGTTTCAGTGTCAATGTGCATCATTTATGGCGGGCTTCCTGTGAGTCCAGAGCAGCAGGCTCACATTGAGAGTGAAATGATGTGGTAACGCTCGCTCGGCCACTTACCATCTAATGTGAGAAATACAGCAATGTGAATGATAGCTAAAACTGGAATTGCATCTAACACCTCAATTGAGGATAAAGCAATGAGCAACCCCAAGTTTTGTGATTCAGTTTAACTTTCCGTTCTCAAGATTGGGGTTTTGGTTTTGTGTTTTGAAGTGTGAGCTTTTTTCTTAACTGTGGGGTCTCAAAACCTCTGTTTGCTAAGTCTGCTTCCCACTTCTGAGATTATGGTGGAAGGCGCTAGAGCAGTGAGTCCTTAGAGACAAGAACATGGTCTTTGGAGCCAGATGCCAGCCTCTGCCCTTTCCCAGTGATGAACCTCACCCCTCTCAGCATTTTTTGACAAATGAACCCTTCCTCACAAGGCTAAAGTTGTCCAAACTATTGAGCACTGGGCCTGGCACATGGAAAACAATCAATAAACAAAAGATTTGATCCACATTAAGTAGTTAACCCTGGTGGCCAAATTATCTAAAGTGCTTATCAAGCATGAAATAATGTTTCTGTTCTTTTCCCTTTTGAGGACTTTGAAAAATATCTAGTTGAGCACCAACAGAGCAAAGATGCCTGTCCATACAGAACTCTCAGCACAGAGAGTTTGGGATTCTAAAGTGATGGATAAATAAAAGCCACAAAGGTATCTTCAACCGCATGAATCCCTGAATAACTTTCCCACTTGAGGACTTGGGACCATGTGAGAATGCCATTTGCTGTGCATTGCACACGGAGACACTTCTCCTCATCTCTTTCCAGAGACACTAACATTACAGAAGTGGACATTTACATCTCTCTGTGTAGACGGATTCTGTTGCCCTCTCACCAAATTGAATCCTCAGTTTCATACATATAATTACATGTGGCTACAGGGATTCAGTTCAGGAATCTGGAAATCTGGTAAGCTGAGTAAGAATGGAAATGGGAGAATCTACCCCTACTGTGGTCCCTGTATTTGAAAGGGAAGCAGAGGATGGATCTCATCACCAGAATGAATTGGGTATTATAAAAGGAATTAAATCACCTATTACTCTTCCTTGCACCCTAAACATCTATGATAGCCTTCAAGGAAAAATTGCAACCTAAGGCTGAAACATTGCTCTATGACCCCTGGGATTTTGAAAATGAAGATGTTGGTTATTTTTATGAAAGCAGCAAAAAAAAAAAATATGTAAGATTGTAAAGAAAATTGACATTGAGGCCAAGAAAAGTGTAATCTGTGTAAACTTGGGGAAAGGGTGGTATTTATGCAGGGCAGGTGTATCTGGGTGTTTTCCGAATCTGAGGGATTGTTTAAATCCTACCACGTTTGTGCTTCACCTACCTGTCTGCTATGTAGCCGATACCCACAGAACCGATAAAAAATCCTACGTTCACTCCTGACTGAAACAGGTCCAGCTTCCAGGAGTTGGAACACACGAGGTTAAACTGCCAAAGCATGTGATGCATTCCAGAAAAGAAAGAAGAGAAAATCCAGTTAGAATCCTATTCAACACAGCTCAGCCTGGGGCACTCATTAATTATTACTTGAGTTGAACTGATGTGGCTGAATGGCAATGAACCAACTGTTTTCTTGCTGGGTTTATTTTCTTTACACAGCCAAAAGATTTGTTTCTCAAACTGTTTTGCATTCCATCTGGGAGTATGTCATTAAGCTAAACCATAAGGCTGGCTAAATTAGCTGAAATTGGATAATTACTACATTCATAGACATATATATGAGGCATTTTTCCCTTCTTAATTTTAATGCACAGAGGCAAACAGATATGTCAACATGAAGTCAACAAATGCTGCCACTGGAAGTTGGGCTGTTCAATGTGTCTTTGCTATGAAGTGTCTCTTTAAATGTAGGGGGTTAGGAGTGTCTTATTAAAGGGAATGCCTTTTCTCTTTTTTTGCAGTAGGGACAACAGGTGCTAGCCTGAAAGTCGGAAAACGCTTCTAGAGCTAATCTGCTTATTTAGTCTCTGGCCTTGGACAAAACTTTTCTTTGCTTTGAGCCTCAGTTTCCCCATCTCTGTATGAGGGAATGAGGTTCCACGCTTTAAGACCCGTTGAAGTTGAGTGGTGTTAAGTATTAGATCCTCCACCTTTGACATAGCTATTTGACCCTTTTGCTCCTTAAAAATAGGCTCTTCTACAGCAACGTCTGTTCATGTAGAATATCTTTACATTATCCAGGCTGTCACTTTAAATGAAGCAAGGCAACTGGCTTTCTCAATATTTTCAGAATAATTTAATCTCCCCATTCTGCTTTGCCCTGAATGAAAGGGAGTCTCCAATTTTTTGGTTGTTGTTTTCTCTATGGTTATAGAAATGAAACATCACAATTAACTTTTAATTGTGACTCTATTTTTTTAATAAAATAATAACACCATAGCATCATTGCCAAACCCTAATGGTTTTATATGGACACTCTGAGCAAATTCAAGAGGAAAAAAAAATAGCCACCAGGGGAAGAGTACATCATATCAGATGAGTCATCTAAGTTTCCAGGTATCCATGTGCGTGTTGGAAGAACAAAGAAGGAGAGGTATGAGGTTCCAGAAAAAGTCCCTTTCCTAGCATTATTTCCAGGAGTTCTGACATGCTTTTGTTTGTGTCTTACCATGGAAACTTGCATAAACTAGAATTGCTATTGTCAGAATTCAATGGAGTCTAAACCACTCATAAAGCAGGTAAATAAGAAGCTGCATCTTTTCCCTTTGGAAACTAGGATTTTATAAGATACATTGAGTACAAAGAGCATGTCCCAGCACTGTCCTAAGAACAAAGGCTTACTGGTTTCTTCCTTAAGCAAAGTTCAGCTTTTTGCCTTTTTGTTGTGTAAGTCCTGAGCATCTGTTTATGTGGGAGCTTACCTCAGTCACGATGGAGGAGCCGTGCGAGTCGTACACCCAGCCATGCTGACAGGGGGCCAGCGGCAGGAGGCTCCTGTTGACTTCCTGTCCGGCCAGCGTGTCGACGCAGCCCAGCGCGCTCTGGTTCCAGTCCACCTCGTACCTCCTGCACTGGCGGGCGAAGGCTCCACCCATATCCCCGTGGCCGGGCACCGTGTAGTTCAGTTCCTCTCCCAGACTCCAACCACACCGCTGGCTCAGCTCGGCCACCCCGGGGCTCAGGCAGCGGTGGTCCGGGGTGAACTCCAGGAAGATGATGCCCACGTAGATAGGGGTGAAGGCCGCTGAGAGCAGAGCTAAGAGGAAAAATGTTTGTTTCTGGAAAAAGTGAAAATCCCCTATATGCTCTAGAATGTCATCCACAGTTGGCATTCTTCCTGGAGGCAGGAAAAGTCCAGCTGCTTTCCCCTGAGTTAGTCTAAATGTTGCTGACAGCGGTGGTGGCAAGGCCAGCGCAACTCTTGACCAAAGTCAAAGAGTGGGGAGTTAGTTAGTTCGCTCTAGAAATTGACTAGCCTTTGGTCCAAACCTTTCCTTTGTCAGGCTGTCTTCAAACTGGCACTTCTCCAGTGAGTGTGCTTTATGCAGCTTTTCTGAAATGCTAGAGCAAGTTCACAGGGCTCCATGCAGCATTTGTTGTAACATCCTTTGCCACAAGTTTATCGCTACCTCATACCAGCACGACAAGCAGTCCTTTCTCTGCACCACAACTGGGTCAGTAACCTGAGTGCTTTCACGGATCAAGGACCTGTTAATCTTTCTTTAGTAAACCAAGTGTCCAGGAACTTAATATATTCATATCTCATCCACCCTGCCAACCTTTCCTTTCGGTCCTGGAGAGAATGTACACACATTTGGCTCTGCTTGCCCAGTGGGGTGAGAATCATGGTCTTGGGTCAGAACTTTTGTCTGAATTCAAAGTGGTTTGCAAATACTATTGCTGAGCTTGCTCCACAAAAAACAGCAAGTGTACTTGGGATACATGCTGTGCCTGCTGCTTTGATCTTTTCCGGATTTTATAATTCTGCTTCTTAAAAACGTTTACTTCAATTTGTCATCTTACCTTTCAACCCTGAAATGTGCTTTGCCTTGATCCATTTGTGGGGAAATAAAGTGTTCACCACACATATAGGTCAAGCGTAAATGCATTCAGGGGTGTCTTTTTTTCCTGGATATTTCTGTTTGTGGTCAAGATTGTCTTTAGGATGGTGATACATGCATCCAAATGCAGGAGACATGGGCAATCTGTCTTTCCTGTTGGAATAAAGGATCTTTGATGCATTGTGAAGCTGCCAAATAGAGAAAGTGACCTGTTGATTCTTCTACATGATAAATACCAGAAATATACTCCAATTTGTTTTCCTGCTGTCTTCTTTCTTCTCTTTCTCCTTCTCCTCACCATCCCCCCTCCTCCTGTTTCTCTTCCTCCTCCTCCTCCTTTTCTTTCTATTGAATAGTCATTGGGCATGATAGCATGGTTCTAAAGCACTGACCTATATGAGCCTTTATCCCTACTGCAGTGCAAGCTTCTTGTTTTCTTAAAAAAAGCAAGCAGGGTGCCTGTCAGGGCCTCCATTATGTCTTTGTCTGACTCACAGAGATGTTCTGCTAGGGAGGTGACAGATTAGGAAGACCTCTGCCACTGTTGGCCCCATTTTGATGTAAGTGAGTGGGCTCAGACCCTATAGAACCAAGAGATTTGGGGAGTATTTCTGGTTACAAGCATTATAGTTGCAAAGCTCATCCATGTCATTATGCCCACTGACTATTCAATAGAAAAAAATGAAATAAGAAAAGAAAACTGGATTGAATTTTTGGTTGTGCTGTGGTTGTCCATTGCCAATGGTAGGCTGCTGTGAACAGGGGTCTCGGCTTCTGATTTAATTTCACAGACTGAAAACGCCCAGTCCCTGGAAAGCTTTGGCTCGTTTGGTAGCCATCTCAGATAACAGGAAGGATTTACAGAAAGATGAGTCTGAGAATCTGGAGAGACGTTCCAGTTCTCTAGTTGAGGGAGCTCTCTGGATGCAGAGATATTTTTAAGATAAAAATGAAAAATAAAAGTCATTAATAAAATAAAGAGCAAATAAATATGCCAGTCAGCAAAAAGAAATGGCAAAGTCAAGCACTAAAAATATACTCTTAACTTCTGCTTCTGGGAAGATGGAGAAGATGTATTTTTCCATGTTCTTCTGGTGAAATACAAGTAAATACCTTGGAAATTGCATATAAAACAAACATAAGACTCTGGAAGGTGGAGAAGGAAGGCATACTGGCTAGGGAACTTGGGACCCAAAGAATGACATGATGGTGTGTCCTTGGTTTTCTTTCAGCCTCACATAACCCAGACAAGATACTGGAGAAGCCAGCAACCCAGAAACTCTATGGGCACAGACATAAAACCCCCAACAAAAACCTTCTCTCCCTAGTCAAAGTACTAAAAAAACCCAGCCTAACAAGGCAGAACATTTTTAGAAAATAGCCACTCTACTGTAGCCAAATAATGACAGAATATATTGTGATCCCACCTCACCCACACCAATCAAGTATGTGTGGGGAGCCTAGATGTCCATCCTTTCCAGGCTATAATAAGATGCCCCAATGCCCCTTCTGTTGTCAGAGAAGATCTATTAGGGTACCAGATTTTTCATTCCTGCTAGATGGCAAGGTAAACCCCCCTCCCAGTGATGTCAGATACTATGTGGACATCCTGGACATCCACTCCCATCCAGCAGGAAGGTGGCACCCCTTCCCCTCCTTGCTGGAGTGGTGTCAGAAGAACCGCTAGTGAGGGGTCAGAACTTCCACCACTGCTCAACACTGATGAGGCCATGTTCCTCTCCTTTCCCTGTGGGGTCAGTGGAGGTCATGCAGAGGGCAGTTATGAGGCAGTCCTACCCTTTCCAGCCAGGAAGGTATCAGTGCACATCTAGTGGGAGCTAAAACTCGCACCCCACCCAGCAGCAACTAGATGCTTCCCCCGGGTGTCAACAAAACCCAAATGGGGAACTTCAACTTATCCTCTCACATGGAAGTAATGAGACGCAGCCTCCACCCCTGTTGAAGCAGTGACAGAGGAAGACAGCTAAAACAGAGGATTTAAATAATACCCAGAGTCCCATTAACTAATACTCAAAATGTCTAACTTTTAGCTGAAAATCACTTATCTGAAGTTTCATGAAAAGAGACAATCAATAGATGGTGACATGGAGGTGACAGAGATATCAGAGTTACCTGACAAAAATTTTAAAGCAGTCACCTAAAAATGATTCAGTAATTATGAACACATTTGACATAAAAGAAAAAATAGAAAATCACATCAAAGAGATAAAAAGTAAAGAAGAACTAAGTGGAAGTTTTAGAACTGAAAAATACAATAGCAGGAGTTAAAAATTCAATAAATGAGTTCAACAGAATGGTGGGACAAAGGAAAGTATTGTAGTTTGCTAATGCTGCTGGAATGCAAAACACCAGAGATGGATTGGCTTTTATAAAGGGGGTTTATTTGGTTACACAGTTATAGTCTTAAGGCCATAAAGTGTCCAAGGTAACACATCAGCAATCAGGTACTTTCACTGGAGGATGGCCAATGGTGTCCAGAAAACCTCTGTTAGCTGGGAAGGCACGTGGCTAGTGTCTGCTCCAAAGTTCTGGTTTCAAAATGACTTTCTCTCAGGACATTCCTCTCTAGGCTTCAGCTCCTCAAATGCCATTCTTAGGTGCTCTTGGGATGTTTGTCCTCTCTTAGCTTCTCCAGAGCAAAATTCTGCTTTCAAAGGCCATCTCCAAAATGTCTCTGTAAACTGAAACTCCTCTCTCAGTTCCTGTGCATTCTTCAAAGTGTCCCTTTTGGCTGCAGCTCCTCTTCAAAATGTCACTCTCAGCTGCACTGGGTTCCCTCTGTTTTTCAGCTCATTTATAGGGCTCCAGTGATTTAACTCAGACCCACCCTGAATGGGTGGGGTAACACCTCCATGGAAAATATCCAACCAGTCATCACCCACAGTTGGGTGGAGCACATCTCCACAGAAACACTCAAAGAATTACAATCTAATCAACACTGATATGTCTGCCCACACAAGATTACATCAAAGATAATGGTGTTTTGGGGGGCATAACACATTCAAACTGGCACATTCCACTCCCTGGACCCCAAAATGACATGATCTTTCTATATACAAAATACAGTCATCCCACAACAATATCACAAAAATTTAAATCATTTCAGAAACAATAGTTAAGAACAAGATCCCATTAAATCAGTTACAGTTGTGGTCTGTCCAAAAGCAAAATTCCCCTCTGACTGTGGACCTATAAACTTAGAACAAGTTATATGCTTCCAATATACAAAGGAGGGACATTCATAGGATAAACATTCTCATTGCTCTAAGGAGAAATTGAAAAGGAAAACAGGGTTCACAGGACCAAAACAGTTCCTAAAACCTGCAGGACAAACTCCATTAGATTTCAAAGTCTGAGAGTCATTTACAGAATGATGTTGAATCCTTGGGTCTTGAGAGAGCAGGAGTCTAACCTTCCTAAGGGCCTTTGTGGCAGCCCTTTTCTCTCCAAATGTTGGGGTGAGTGCTTCAACATATCTGCACACTGGGGAGACCACCTTCTCGGCCCCACCCTCCTCAAACATTGGGGCAACACCTGGATTCTCTTCCATATCTGGGACACATGATCAACCTCTTCAAAACAATGGGGTGGCAGCCAGGTTCTCCCCAGTCCCCTGGGAATGTGCTCCATCCTCTTTGAGGCCTGAGGTGGCAACACATTTCCTGAACATCGAGGTGGAAGGCCCACCCTTGACCTCTGGGGCAAACTCACTCTTTCCATGCCTGTAGACCACTCTGTTTTCCCAGCCTTGCAGATCTTGTATGCTGAAGACTACAAAATATTGATTAAAGAAATCAAAGAAGAGCTAAATAAATGGAGAGCATACCATATTCATGGATTGGAAGACTCAACATAATAAAGATGTCAATTCTACCCAAAATGATAGGCACATTTATCATAATTCCTATCAAATTCCATAAGGTTTTCTGTAGATATAGGCAAGACTACTCTAAAATTTACAGGGAAAATCAGAGCAATAAGAACAGCTAAAACAACTTTGAAAGAGAAGAATAAATTGAGATGAGTCAGTCTACCAGATTTCCAGAATTAGTCTACAGCTTTGCTAATCAAGACGGGTATTGGTGGAGGGAGAGACACGTATGTCAATGGAATGGAATAGACCCACACAAATATGCCCAACTTATTTTTGACAAAGCTGCAAGGACAATTCAGTGGAAGAAAGATAGCATTTTCAATAAATGATATTGGATAAATTGGACATCTATAGGGGGAAAAAAACTACAAACTATGCCTCATACCCCATACAAACATTAATTCAAAATGGATCTTGGACTCAAATACCAAATGCAAAACCATAAAACTTATACAAAAATCATAGGAAAAAATCTTGGGGATCTAGGGCTAGACAAAAAGTTCTTAGACTTGACACAAAAAGCATGCCCCATAAAGGGAAAAATTAATAAAGATGACTTCATCAAAATAAAAAGTATTTTGCTCTGAAAAAGACCCTCTCAAGAAGATGAAAGACAAGCTATAGATTGGGAGAAAATATTTGCAAACCACATATCCAACAAAGGACTAGCATGAAGAACAATATATAAAGAATTCTCAAAAATTATCAATAAATAATCAAACAATGCAATTAGAAAAAGGACAAAAAGACATGAACAGACATTTCATTGAAGAGGATAGACAGATAGCAAACAAGCATATAAAAGATGTGCAACATCATTAGCCATTAGGGAAATGCAAATAAAACCACAATGAGATGTCACTACATACCTATCAGAATGGCTAAAATAAAAAACAGTGACAATACCGAATATTGGCAACGATATGGAGACTGGATCACTCACACCTTGCCAATGGGAATTAAAATGTGCAGAAAAGTTTGGCAGTTTCTTTAAAAACTAAACATGCAACTACCAAATGACCTAGCCATTGTACTCCTGGGCATTTATTCTTGAGAGAGGAAAATTTATGTTCATACAAAACCTGCACATGAGTTTTCACAGAGGCTTTATTCATAAGACTCCTAATTGGAAACAATCCAGATATGCTTGAATGGATGAATGATTAAACAACCTGTGATATATCAATACCATGGAATACTCCTTAGAAATAAAAATGAATGAACTATTGATACACACAGCAAACTAGATGAAGCTTTGGAGAATTCTCCTGGGTAAAAAAAGCCCCTACCCAAAGATTACAAATTTATGGCTCCATAACATACTTGCACTGAGAAAAGTACAGGAATGGAGAACAGATCAGTGTTTGCCAAGTGTTAAGGAAGGAGTGAGGATGGGAAGGAAGTAGCCATGGTTATGAGAGGACAACCTGACAGGTCTTGTGGTGATTACGCTAACAGCATTTCCTTAATGGCACTGAGCATCTTTTCAAGTATTTATTGACCATTTGTATATCTTCTCTGTAACAAAGTCTGTTCAAATATTTTTCCCATTTTTACATTGGGTTTTTTTTTATTTTTGTTGTTGAGTTGAAGGACTTCTTTATATATTCTGTATACTAAACCCTTATTGGATATATGGTTTCCAAATTATTTTCTCCCATTCTGTTGGTTGTCTTTTCATTTTCTTTAAAATGTCCCTTGATACACAAAATTTTTAAATTTTGATGAGTCCAATGTATCTTTTTTTTCTTTTGTTGCTCATGCTTTGAGTGTAAAGTCTGAGAAACCATTGCCTAAGGCAAGGTCCTGAAGATGCTTCCCTATGTTTTCTTCTGGGAGTTTTGTGGTTTTAGTTTTTATGCTTAAGTCTTTGATCCATTTTGAGTGAGGTAGGAGTCCACCTTCCTTCCGCACACAGACGTCCAGTTTTCTCAGCACCATTTGTTGAGAGACTATTCTTTTCCCACTGTTTCAGTTTGCTAATGCTGCCATTATGCAAAATACCAGAAATGGATTGGCTTTTATAAAGAGGGCTTATTTGGTTTCAAAGTTACAGTTCTACAGCCATACAAGTGTTCAAATCAAGGTATAATCATGAGTATACCTTCACTGGAGAAATGTCTATGGCATCCTGAAAACCTGTTAGCTTTGACGGCACATGACTGACTTCTGCTGATCCCAGGTTCTGGCTTCAAAATGGCTTTCTCCCAGGACATTTTTCTCTGAGTCTTGGGGTGTTCTCTTAGTTTCTGCCAGGCAAACTCTGGACTAGCAAAAGTCTACTTTCAATGGCCATCTCCAAAATATCTCTCTTGGCTGCAGCATGGAGCTCCTTCTGTCTGAGGTCTTACAGGGCTCCAGTAAACTAATCAAAACCCACACTGAATGGGCAGGTCCACACCTCCATGGAAATAATCTAATCAAAATTTTTACCTACAGTTGGGTGAAATCACATCTCCATGGAGACAACCTAATCCCAATATCCCACAAGATTGGATTAAAGACCATGGCTTTTTGTGGGGGACATAATATATCCAAACCAGCACACCCACAGAGTGAACTTGTCACCTTTGGTCAATTGTTCAAAGATGTGAGGGTTGATTTCTGAATTCTCTGTTCATTTCTATTGGTCTATATGTCTGTCCTTGTGCCAGTATCATACTGTTTTTATTACTGTGTGTTTGTAGTAAGTTTTAAAATGAGGACGTTTGAGTCTTCCAACTTTGCTCTTATTTTTCAAGATGGCTTTGGCTATTCAGGCTTAGTCCTAATCATGCACACAGTCACCCCAAGATGAAAGTGTTTTTCACAGAATTCTCTTTGTCTCTCTCCTTGATCTCTCTGTTAAGCTGTATGCTCATTTGGTATTACACCCAGCACTTAGGTGTCACTAATTACTGACTGATTGCTGTATTGCTTTTGACAGTGCTGTGGGTCTTCAACAGTTCAGCAGTCTGGTTCAATTAAATTTGGATGTTGTTTGGGAGGTAAGGGGGCTTTTATTGGCTGTCTCTCTCTGGTTAATTAGCTGGCCTATTGCTTAGTTTGTTACTCTTAAATAATCAGAGCTGTTGTTTTCAAGAGCACTTTTAGGCCTGAACATCCCCACAATCTATATTAAAGTCAGTTATTTTGGGGAGAGATATGGAGCTCCCTTTTCTTATGAACTGCTTTCTACCCCTGGACAGAGTCTCCAGGTTACTATTTTGTGCTGAACAGCAAATAGTCTCTGGTGTCCTTATTTTGCCTCTCCCATTATGGAGCATTTGCTCTATGGGCAAGCTGAGGAGAGAAACCAGAGTCCCAGTTTTCTCAGTGTTCCATAATCTCTATCCTGCAGAGGGGTGCTGGCTACAGAAAATAAGCTCCCAACCTCTTGGACACACTCACCAGGATTTTAGCCTCTTTGATGATGTTGTAGGGGTTGAGAAATGCTGGCAACCTACCCCTCCTGATGAGATGCAGTACCCTTTTATTGGGAGCTAAGGAAGCAAGAGCCCTGTCTTCTTGGTCATACTAACTCAGAGTGGAGTTTCCATCAAGCTGAGCTGGAAGGGCAAGATGTATGGCTCAAATACTTCAGACCCTTACTGTTCTTACTGAGTGTTCTGGTTTGCTAATGCTGCCATTTTGCAAAATACCAGAAATGGATTCACTTTTATAAAGGGTGTATGTTTGGTTACAAATTTACAGTCTGAAGGCCATGAAAATGTCCAGATTAAGGCATCAACACAAGTATACCTTCAGCGAAGGAAGGCCAATGGCATCTGGAAAACCTCTGTCAGCTGGAAAGGCATGTGGATGGTGTCTGCTGATCCTGGGTTGTGTTCCAGTTCTTCTCTCAGCTCTGGTGCATTCTTCAAAATGTTGCTCTTGGGGTATTTTGTCCTCTCTTAGCTTCTCTGGAGCAAACACTGGGCTAGCATCTCCAAAGTGTCAGCAAAAGTCTGCTTTCAGTGGCCATCTCCAAAATGTCTCTCTGAGATGCTCTACAAAATGTCACTCTCAGCTGGTCTGAGATCCTTTTGTTTGTGAGGTCTTTCATAGGACTCCAGTGATTAAATCAAGATGCACCCTGAATGGGCAGGGTGCATATCTCCATGGAAATAATTCAATCCAACATTTCACCCATAGTTGATAGAGTCACATCTCCATGGAAACACTCAGTCAAAGGATTCCACCCCAATCAGTACTAATACATCTGCCCCTACGAAATTGCATTAAAAACATGGCATTTTGGGGGGCATAATACATCAAAACTGGCACACTAAGTTTTACTAAATTTTCTTGCATAAATATTTATTCTTTCATTGCATGTCCTTAGGACAGTTTCCAGACTTTATATGATTGATCTTTTTTAAAAATTGTTTTTCCCTGCTTTGCATGTTTCACAGGATAATGTGTCAGCAGAGCTCCTGACACCATCAGGAAGCAGAATTCCTGATTTACATTTTGCTCACTTTTAAATTGGGTTTTTGTTTTCTTATTATTGAATTTTGAGAGTTCTTTATTTATTTTAGGAAAAAGTCCTTTATCAGGTATATGATTTGCAAATATTTTCTCCCAATTTGTGGTTTGATTTTTATTCTCTTAACAATGTCTTCCAAAGAGCAAATATTTTTCATTTTAATGAAGTCCAATGTGTCAGTCTTTTCTTTTATGCACTATGGTATTGGTGTAGTATCTATAAAATTTTGTTAACACAAATTGACAAAGATTTTCTTCTACAAGTTTTACAGTTTTAGATTTTACCTTTAAGCATAAGCATATTGAATAGTGGTCCTTCAAAAGATAATGTTCATGTCTTAATCCTCAGATTGTGTAAATGTATAAATCAGGTGTGTAAATCAAATTACATCTGTGTAAATCAGAAATGGATATTGGATTTTGTGAAATGCTTTATATTCATCTATTGAGATGATTGCATTCTTTTTTTGTTTTTAGTTTGTTAATTTGATGGTTTACATTGATCAGCATATTAAATGTCCAACTAATCTTGCATTCCCTGAGAGAAACTCCACTTTGGTTATGATGCATCCTCATGTTTATATACTTTTGTATTCATTTAATAAAATGTTTAAAATTTTTGTATCTATGTTCATGAGGGATATTGATCTATCATTTTCTTTGCTTGAAATATTTTTGTCTGGTTTTGGTATCACAGCAATTCTGGTATCATAGTATAAATTGGGAAATATTCCTTCCTCTTCAATTTTCTGGAAGATTTTGTGAAGAATTGGTGCTAATTTTTCACTAAATGTTTGGTAAAACTCACCAGTGAAACCATCTGGGCATGGAGTTTTCTCTGTGAGAAGGTTGTTAACAAGAAATTCAATATTTAATAGATATCCAACTTTACCATAGGTTTTTATACCATTTACATTCAAATGTGATCATGGATATGCTTAGGTTTGAAGTTATTATCTGTCCCATTTGTTCTTTTTCCCTTTTCCTAGTTTTCTGCCTTCTTTTTGATTATTTATGATTCCATTTTGTCTTCTTTGCTGGCTTATTGGATATGACTCTTTTATATTTTTATTATTTTATTTTATTATTTTAGTAATTGCTTTAGGGTTTATTGTATACATCTTTAAGTTAGCCTTCCTTCAAGCTAATTTATTCCATTTCACATGGAATGTAAGAAATCTTACAATAATGCACTTCTATTTTTCACCTCCCTGTGCTGTTTGTGGTATTGTTTTCATGCATTTTACTTCTACATAATTAGTTTATAAATATCACAATATTATTAGTTTTATTTCAACTATCAATTATCTTTTAAAGTGATTTAAATGTGAAGAATAATGTCATGTATATTTACTCACATTGTTATCTTTTCTGGTGCTCTTTTTTTCCTTTGTGTAAGGTCATATTTCCAGCTGAGATAATTTTCCTTCTGCCTGGAAAGAAAATCATATGTAGCTTTAACATTTCTTGTAGTTCAGATCTGCCTGTGATGAATTCTTTCTGTTTTGTGTATCTTATTGCCTTTGTTTTGGATAGATATTTTTGCTAAGTATAAAATTCAAGGTTGACAGGTGTTTTTCTTTTGTACTTTAAAGATGGTGCTCCACTATCTTCTCAGTATCATTGTTTCTAATGAGAATCTGCTATCACTCTTATCTTTGTCCTTTGTACGTAGTGTTTTTGTATGGATGTTTTAACATTTTCTCTTTATCACTGGCTTTGAGCAATTTGATTATGATGTTGATTGTTTTTATAATACTTTTCTACCAGTTTTCGTATTCATTCTTCATAGAACTGACTGTACCTATTCTGTTGAAGAATGATCACCAGATGTGTCACCAGATTAACAAATGCACAGAAAACTGCCAGAATTATTCATTGTAAGCTTAGGAAAATACTCTGTGGGGGCTTAAGAATATTCATAATAAATAAATGAGTGACACATAATTAGAGAAGTTATACACATAAATGTTTCTCAGATATATGAATATTTCAAAAGAGTCTGTTGAAATTTGAGTATTATTTTTGTTTGGTTACATTGTTGTTGTTGTTGTGTGCTTCTAGGAAATGTAGTAGAGTGAAAAACTGGCCAAAATATTTTTAATCTCCTGTCAGTAATAGGTTGAGTCTGTTGCTTACCTCTAGAATTTGCATGAGCCTTATGACTTTCTTTAACCAATAGAGTGTGGTAGAACTGATGGCCTAATTATGGAATCTTAACTTCAAGAGACCTTGAAAATTCTGCTTCCTTTCAATTGGAAGCTTTCTCCAAATACTGCCTTAACACAAAGCCAATCTAGCCTACAGAAGTACAAGAGCTACAGGGGAAACAACTGAGATGCTTTAAATGACAACCAGCACCAACACCAGGCAACCTTCCAGCTGAATGCAGCTACATAAATGAGCCCAGGTGAAATCAGCAGAATTACCCAGCATCCAACACAATTGTGACAAATAGTAAATTATTTTTTAAGCAACTGAGTTTTAGTATGATTTATTATGCCACGATAAATAACTAATACACAAGGAGGAAAAAAATGACCAATATGACTTTCTTGCTCTATTCATGTTTTTCCTTGAAATGGGAGATACAACTCATCATTGTTTCTTTAAAGAATGTCAGAACCCCATGAAATGTAAAACTGCTTTAAAAGTTGTCTGTAATTCTTCGGCATGATTTAGTCTTCTGAACAAGTGTGCTCGGCACCATGGAAAGTATTCCCTAGGTGGGAATAATTGGAAGGGACCCAGCTGCCACTTATTCCAGCCTTTGTGTGATGTGTGGGCCCCCACAACAAGATCTTCCACACATAGGCACTCAGCTGTGGGAGGCTGCCAGTTCATGCCCAACATTTCCAATTGACAGAAAGTTTCCATCTTACATAAAACCACTTACATAAAACCATGCCTGGTCACATGATATCTCCAACTCCTAGATCTAGTTCTCCTCTTCAGAACCACCAAAACGTAGACTCCTTTATGTTCTAGGTATGCTCCTAGCATTGCCATGGCTGACTTGGGGAGGATTGAAGCAGTTTATGGTTTCTCCTAGGAGTCAAGCATGACCAGCTATGGCCTTACCTGTGTTATATCCACCACCACCTCCTCCAGGGTCTCCCCTGGCACTAATGGCCAAAACCAAAGGAAGGCAGGCAGAATGCAGCTATCTAGGACAGAGAGCATGATAGGGAGGGAGGAAGGAAGAAAACAAGGAATGTGCATGTGCTCTGTTTTGGCAATTTGGCAATTTGGCAATAAAATATTGAGAGTGTTGCCTTCACATACAACTTCCCTCTTGTAATCCAATTAACATCTCTGTGTGGTAGATGTGAACGTTCCCAAATTATGGATGAAGATAATGAGGATCAAAGAAGTTAAAGCACTTGCTTAGTGCCAGTCAACTAGTTAAGTGACAGTCAGAACTTGAGACAAGGTGTGGGTACTGTAGGTTCTCTGACACTTCCCCTGTCTTTTGCTAGTCAAAAAAATAATATTCAAATTTTAAGCAGCCAATTTTGAATATTCTTATATCTGAGAATCATTTATGTATATAACTTCTCTAATTATGTCTGTGGCTGTGAGAGTGAAGGAGTTAAAACAATAAGATTATAAAGCCTTACTCCACTTTCAGGGACCCAGAGTGGTGCTGATTGCCTCTTATGAGGAAATTTTACAGACACTTGCTCCCTGAATTTGACTCATTGGCAAGTCCTTGTGAAGATACCAGATCCCTCAGCCACGGGCAAGAGGGCATCAGGTAAGGGGCAAGGAGAGCATCATTTGCCAAGAAGCAATTATGTTGAAGCTCATTATGAATTGCTTGTAGTAAATGATCAGATAAGGAGAAGTTAAGACCCCAGATCACTTACAGCAATTAGTTTACTCTATCATTCAACACGTTTCCATTAATGTACTAACACACAAGCAAAGCTCACAGCATCACTGCCACAAAATCATTTCTTCTCTGGTAATAGTCTACAGAAAAGCCACATGGGCAGTGAGCAAGTAGAGATGGAGAAACCGCAGGCAGGGCAAGGAACATAGTGATGGTGGTAACTCAAAGCTTATGATTAGAATCTGGATCTCTTATGATTAGTCATTTATTTATGGGGTGTGCTTGCATGTTCAGAAGCTTGACTAGAGGGTAATCTGAACCGCTGCTGAATTTAATCCAAATAATCTGATAATTCCTTGTAATTAATGCCAAGAGTATTTCTCAATCTTTTAAAGGGTTCATTCATAATGTAAATAAATATTGTCCCCATGATGCAATCTTCTGTACAGTACTGAGGAAGTCCAGTTGTGCCCAACCCAAATTTATCTGCAACACTAGAGCAGAGGACAGGGGCTAGTTAAGGTGGACAGAATTGATGAATACTACCCAATGACAATTCCGACAGTCAGGTAATTAGTGGACAACAGGGCAGAGAAAGGAAGATCTCTGAGCAATCACCAGGAAGTCCCTTCCAACATTTCTTAGTCTGTAACTCCAGGGAGTCTTTCCTCCAAGATCCTCATCTTGCCATCACTGCTAGCCTCAGCTTTACCAATGGGTAAACTCATGCCCATTTTCACAACCCCTAATATTATAAGAAATGGATAGGGAGGCTGAAATGTATGTTTCCCACCAAAAGCATTGCATAGGGGGTCTGAGTGTCTTATACAAGTGCCACAAAAACATGCCTGCATTTTAATAATTTGTGGATACAGGAAATATTTCTCCTTAGGTTAACCACCTCGTATGCTGAGGACACTAAGATTTATTAATTCTAGTCTGCTATGCCTCCAACCTGCTGCTAGTCCTTTGTAGGCTATACACCAGCCCTGCAAGATGGTTATCATCATCCCCATTTTAAAGATGAGAATAGTGTGGCTCAGAGACGGTAACGGACCTCAGCTAGGTCACAAAACCGCTAAATGGCATTTAATCCCATAGATGATGTGTAATCTAAAGAACATGGGTTTGGGTGTCACAGAGGCTTGAGTTGGATGTTTCTACCATTCCCTTACCATGTGACCTTGCACAATTCACCAAACTTCTATGTATTTCATTTTCTGTGAGAAAAATGGGAATAATAACAGTAGGGTACTTTTAGAGATTAAGTGAGAATATTTCTGAAGTATAGTGGCTGTAAAATGTGTTAGTTGTCGTATTTAAATTTAAATATATTTTTTCAAAAACATAACCCCCATAACATTCAGAAAAAAAATATTTGATTTTTTTGCAGTAAAGGGTCATGTTTAGATATTAAATGTATAATTACAAAAAAAAAGAATAATTTAAAATACAAGTCAAAATTTGTAATGCCATATAGTAGGGCATATGAAAAGTATAAAGAAAATGTGGAACATTTTCAGACTTACACAGTTTTTAAATGTATCTTGCTCTAATTAATAGCATAAAAATTTTATAAGGAAAATGAAGTGATATTTTATTGTGTCCAGTAAACAATATTATAACAGTATACTCATCAATTTTTATTTAAAATATTTTCTAATTCTGTAATCCAGAATGTTATGGCAATGAGTTTCTATATTAACTTGTTCCTAAATATTTTGAATAAAAATTTGTTCCAAATGTATTCTGAGTTAGATTTTAACCTACACACAGAAATGAACCCAGAATGAATCACCAGTCCTTTGTTTTAAAAATTTTAAGTATTTTTTTATTAGAGAAGTTGTGGTGTTACAGAACAATCATGCATAAAATACAGGATTCCCGTGAACCACCCCACCACAACACCTTACATTGGTGTGGAGCATTTGTTACAATTGATGATAGCACATTTTTATGCTTGCACTATTAATTGAAGTCAATGGTTTAACTTAAGGTTCACCATTGTATAGTGTAGTTCCATACATCTTGAAAAAAAATTTGTTCTGTAACCATATATACAATATAACATTTTCTCTTTTTAAAAATTTTTATTCTGTAACCATATATACAATATAGCATTTTCTCTTTTAATCATATTCAGATATATATTTCAGTGCTGTTACTTGTGTTCACCATGCTGTGCTACCATCACCACCGTCCATTACCAAAACACTAAAAACAGTGCTGGGAAAACTGGATCTCCACTTGCAAGAAAAAGGAGGACTCCCACCTCACACCATATACAAAAATCAACTCAAAATGGATCAAACACCTTAATATAAGTGCTAGAACTATCAAAACCCAGGAAGAAAATGTAAGTAAGCTTCTCAAGGACCTTGTGTTAGGCAGTGATTTCTTACACTAGAAGCATAAGCAGCAAAAGAAAAATAAATAAACGGGACCTCAACAAAATGAAAATTTTTTATGACTCAAAGGACTTTATCATGAAAGTAAAATGACAGTCTAATATTTGGAAACCACCTATCTGATAAGCATTCAAAATCCAGAATATACAAAGAAATCCTTCAACTTAACAAGAAAAAGATAAATGACCAAATAAAAAAATGAGCCAAAGACTTCTCTACAAAAAGATATATACAAATGGTCAGAAAGCACACAAAAAGATGCTCATTATCATTAGCCATTGGGGAAATGCAAGTCAAAACCACAATGAGGTAGCATTTCACACCCATTAGAATGGCTGCTATTAAAAAAATGGAACATAACAAAGGTTGGAGATGATGCAGAGAAATAGGATCTTTCAATCATTTCTGGTAACAATGTCAAATGGACCAGTTCTTTTTAAAGCATTAAAAATTTCTCAATAAAGCAACTGACTGAACAAAGTAATAATAGCAATAACAATATCACTAAAAGAAATAATAATAAATGCACTATTCCAGACATTAGTTAATGCTTACACTCCACTAGAGACAGAGCAGTTTTATTGTTGTTCAGAAAATTCATGAAGAACTTTTAACCCTTTCCTCTTTTAATTTTAAGGAAAACCAGGTGGGAAAGTGTCCCAGAATGGTGGAGTAAGAGTCACAAAAATTCTGCTCCTCCATAAAAGCAATGAGAACACTAGGAAAATCTGTCAAAACCAGTTTTTTCAGAACTCTTCTAGGAAACAAAGGCTTGCAGCAAAATTAGTTTTATCAGGAGAAAAAGGTAAATCACAGTAAGCATGGTGAGCTTTGCGGTGCTTTGACTTTCCCTAATCCCATTCCTCTTTCCCCACCTCTACAGTAGCCTTGGAAACTAACTACACAACTATAGTAGTTGTGAAAATCCACAGCTTGGCTGCCACTGGAGGGGAAAATGTATTTGGTTCTCCCCAAAATCCCCATTTCTTGAGGAATGACACTATTTGATCTGCCTGGAAGCTCAATGGAAAGCTCCATTTTCAAGGCTTCTCTATTTGACCTGACTCAGAGCTAGCTATCCAAAGGGCATTTGTTGAAATGTGAGCAGACCTATCCACAAACATTTAAGGAAAACAATCAGCAGTAATTGTTTAACATCACAACTGCCTGAGGCTGAGTTACAAGTTGGAATGCATACAAGACTTGAAAGGAAAAGGAGAAAAATGAGATATCCATAGTGGGTTTTGAAGAGCTCCCACCGATTCCTGGGAATCTATAAGGCTTCATGTCTGCACAGAACTGTGTACATGATCAGGAAGACCTGAAGAGGCACTCAGCTTTCACCTCTGTCTGATCTTGAGGCTGTCCTCAAGAAGTGAAGTCCAAGGCAGAGTTGTAAACTGCCTATGAGAGCACTGAGCACATGTCCCAACACATGAGAGCCCTCTGGAAAAGTCTAGAAGGCTTTTGGGTTCAAGGCATTTAAGGAAATCTCTGTATAATCATTAGCTGACCACTAAGATAATCAAGCAGAAATTTCAGTGGCCTCACAGGCAAAGAATACATATTTTACATAATTAGTCCAGAAAAGTTACCATGCAAAGAAACAGCAGCAACAGCAAATAACAACTAGCAACAATGAAAAACTCTGGGGGAATTCGATTTCTGGAGTTGATATATTTTTAAAATATCCAGTTTTCAGCAAAAAAAAATATAAACTATTTAAAGAACAGGAAAATATGACCCAGGAAAAAAAGAGCAGTGAATAGAAACTGTCTACAAGAAGCCCAGACATTGGACTTACTAGACAATGAGTCTAAGTTAGTTATTATAAATATGTTCAAAGAACTAAGGGCAACCTGTCTAAAGAATTAAAGGAAAGTATGGGAGCAGTGTGGAGAGGTGAGAGTGACCCCCGGACCGACAAAAGCCCGTGCACCGCCGCATCCCCGCGTCCAGCGCCCATGTCCTACCGCCGTCGCCACCATGCCCAAGAGAAAGGCTGAAGGGGATGCTAAAGGAGATAAAGCCAAGGTAAAAGACGAACCACAGAGAAGATCTGCAAGGTTATCTGCTAAACCTGCTCCTCCAAAGCCAGAGCCCAAGCCTAAAAAGGCCCCTGCAAAGAAGGGAGAGAAGGTACCCAAAGGGAAAAAAAGGAAAGCTGATACTGGCAAGGATGGGAATAACCCTGCAGAAGATGAAGATGCCAAAACAGACCAGGCACAGAAAGCTGAAGGTGCTGGAGATGCCAAGTGAAGTGTGTGCATTTTTGATAACTGTACTTCTGGTGACTGTACAGTTTGAAATACTATTTTTTATCAAGTTTTATAAAAATGCAGAATTTTGTTTTACTTTTTTTTTTTTTTAAAGCTATGTTGTTAGCACACAGAACACTTCATTGTTGTTTTTTGGGGAAGGGGCAAATGTCACTAATAGAATGTCTCTGAAGCTGGGTTAATATGGAGGAAAACATCTTTCCCCTCTGATTTTGAGAGACTTCCTCTTTACCCCCAGGAGATGGGATTCTCTAATATTGACACACATTAGCCACCTTGGCACAAATGCCTTATATGGAAAAACTAAAATTTGTTTTTATGTCCTCTTCTCCCTCTCAGCCTTCAGCATAGACTTGGCTCCCTTAAACCTGTTGGGGCCTGACCCAAAAGAATTGGTTACCAGAATGTCGGGCAATTTGGACCTTCCAGTGATGCCCCTGAGATGGCATCTGACAAAAGAGCAGTGAGTCCTTGTTTAGGTTGTGGATCTTAAAACTGATGATTCTGCTGTTCTCATTTCATTTTCTGAAAGTCTGTCGGCTCGTGAAAAGTTGTCAAACAACATGCTAAATGTGAAATGTCAGCCCTCACTCTGAAACTTTCCCTGTTCAGGGCATCAGATGAAGACTTCATTGGTTTTTATAGTGGCTGTCTGATTTTGGTAGTCCATTGGAGAAGGGAGTTTGAAAGTTGTTGTATACTGCTACTGATTGTCTGTCCATGTCCTGCCTGAAATACCATGATTGTTTATGCAAAGTATCTTTAATAAAGCTGGATACAATTTGTCTTGGAAAAAAAAAAGGAAAGTATGATAACAATAAAGAAATATAAAAAGAACTAAATAGAAAATCTGTAGTGGAAATGTACAATAAATAAAATGGAAACCAGCTCAAATGACCATCAATTGGTGAATGGATAGACAAAATGTTTATACAATGGAATATTATTCAGAAATAAATGGAATGGAGTTCTGATAAATGCTGCAAAGTGAACGAACTTTAAGCCCATTAAGCCAAGTGAAAGAAACCAGGCAAAAGGCCACATTTTGTTGGATTCCAATTATATTAAATGCCCAGAATAGGCAGATACAGAGAGACAGAAAGTAACTTAGTGGTTTCCAGAGACTGGAGGAAGGGGTAAATGAAGAGTGACCACTAGCAAATACAGAGTCTCTTTTGTGGGTGATGAAAATGTTCTAAAATCAGATAGTGGTATTGAATCCACAACTCTGTGAATACAGTTATCCCTTCCACATAGTGACTTTTGCCATCATGGTTTTGATATATCATGGGTAGGCATACAAAATTAAATAGAAAGTTTTTGAGAGCTTTGCAGAAGTCAAAGATGACATGTGAAGCCCAGCAGATAACACACAAAGGCTAATAATGTAAAGATATCTTAAAAAGTTTAGTAACTCATAAATGCATAAAATGTATGTACTGTTACATATAATTACCTGTACAGTATGTATTTTACTGTTTAATAAAATAAATGAACAGCTACACAATTTTTTTCTTAAAATTAAATTTTTAGTGACAGAACTGTGATTATACACACTGGTTTGGGGATGCCAAATGTGTTTACAGCAATGTCTCATGTGACATCTTGCTGTCGTCTAGCAGTGAGCTTCACCTCTCAAATTTCTCATATCTGTGTCCATTTAAATACCATAAAGTCTATTAAAGTCATGAGTCCCAAGTGTAGTATTCCTCATGGTTTGGAAAGTGCTCCCAAGAAACAGAGGAAAGTGATGAACTTGAAGGGGAAAGTAGAATTATTAGATTTGCTTTATTCAGGCAAAATGGATGCTGTAGTTGGTCACCATTACAGCATTAATAAGAAATATAAGGCATATCAAGAAAAAAGAGAAGGAAATCTCTGAAGCTATTGCTGCAGCTACACCAATGAATACAAAGCATTTGCATTAAACACAAGATCCACATCTCTCCTGCGCAGAAAGTGCGACATTCTTTTGGGTGTGGGATTGTTATTAAAAATGCGTTCCAGTAGACTCTGGAATCATATGAGAAAAGGCTAAGTCCTTATATGACTCCTGTGATGGTTAGGTTCATGTGTCAACTTGGCCAGGTGATGTACCCAGGTGTCTGGTCAAGAAAGCACTGGCCTAACCATTACTGCAAGGATGTTTGTTGCTGGTTAATAAACAAATAAGCTGGTTTATTAAATCATCAGTCAATTGGCTGCAGCTGTGACTGATGACTCATCAAAGGGTGTGTCTTCCACAATGAGAGAATGCAGTCAGCTGGATTTAATCCAATCAGTTGAAGACTTTTAAGTGAGACAGATAAAGGACCTTCACTTCTTCTTCAGCTGACCAGTGAAGCATTTTCTGAGGAGTTCATCGAAGTTGCAAGTTCATTTCCTGAGGAGTTCATCGAACATCTTCATTGGAGTTGCCAGTTTGCTGCCTGCCCTATGGAATTTGGGCTCGTGCATACCCACAGTTGCATGAGACACTTTTATAAATCTTATATTTTTAGATAGCTGTCATTGAATCTGTCCCCCTAGAGATCCCTAACTAATACAACTCCTTAAAGGAAAGTGAAGGTGAAGGGTCTACCCCTATGGATTTTCAAGCCAGCAAAGTCTGGGGTGAAAATTTTAAAAATAGATTTAACCTACACAATGTAAAAGTTACAGGAGAGGCAGCATCTGCTGATTAAGAGACAGCTAGGGACTTTCCTGAAACCCTGAAAAAAAAATTTTTTACACAGATTTTCCAGATTGTGGAGGTGCTGTATCTCTAACCACCATGTTGTAGAAGGGATGACTGCATTCTGAAAACCACTGAATTTAGCACTTTAAAATGGTGAATTTTATACTACATGAATTATATTTCAGTGAAGTTGTCATTTAAAGAAAGAATGACAACACCAAGATGAGTATCTGTCAATAATCCATCATGGATATGTCTAGATTAGGATTTCTCTGTCTTGGTACTATTGACATTTTGGACCAGACAGTCCTTTGTGGTGGGAGCTTTCCTTTGCATTGCAGGATGTTTAGCAGCAACAGTGGCCTCCACCTACTAAAGCCAGTAGCAGCTCTCCAGGTATGACAACCAAAAATATCTCCAGACATTGCCACATGCCCCCTGGTGGGGGGGGGGTAGAAATCTGCCCTCAGTTGTGACCCACTGGCCTATATTGATCTTTACTTTTGCCTAGGCTGCTAGTTGAGATCATGAATTTCTCATTCATTCAATCATTCAACACACCCTTACCAAACTCTTGTTATATGTAAGTGTTAGTGGTCTGAATCCAAGAAAACAAGTAAGTAAGATTCTATTCAAAAGGAATCTAAAAATCTGGTATTGGGGGGCAGGTATGAGACCAGTATATAAATACCAGCAATAGGCAGTATGGAAGTTTTCAGAATTGAACATACTCTCTTGTCTTTATTGCAGTTATTTAGTTATTGGAGCCAATGTCCTGATTCTTTTGTTACATCCACACTGTGTAATGTTGGTGATGTCATTTAATCCTTCCAGCCTTGTTTCTTCCTGTATAATCTGCTAGAGGTAGCTGCATGAGTTACATAATCCATATGTACTGTTTTGAGTCTATTATGTCCTCCCACAAAAGCCATGTTCTTTAAATCCAATCTTGTGGGTGCAGACTTATCATGGGTGGGATCTTTTGGTTAGGTTGTTTCCGTGGAGATGCGACCCACCTAATTGTGTGTGAGACCTTTTGATTAGATTATTTCCATGGAGATGTGACCCCGCCCATTCAAGGTGGGTCTTGATTAGTTTACTGGAGTCCTTAAGAGAGCTCAGTGACTGACACAGACCCAGATGCTTGGAGATGCAGACAGAAAGACGTTTGGAGATGCTAAGATAAGAGATGAAGCCCAGAATTTGCCCCACAGAAGCTAAGAGAGGACCTACAGATGCTTAGAGAGAAACACCCTGGGAGAACAAGCAAGAAGCACAGGAGCTGAGAGAGAGAAGCTAAGAGAGACAGAAGCCCAGAGACATTTTGCAGAAAGCCATTTTGAAACAAGAACCCAGGAGCAAAGGACCAGCAGATGCCAGCCACATGCCTTCCCAGCTAACAGAGGTGTTCCAGATGCCATCAGCCTTTCTTCAGTGAAGGTATCCTCTTTTTGATGCCTTAGTTTGAACATTTCTATGGCATTAGAACTGTAAATCTGTACCCTAATAATCCTCTTTATAGAAGCCAATCCATTTCTGGTGTTTTGCATAATGGCAGCTTTAGCAAATCAGAATAACATATGAAGACATAGCAGTGCCAAGGAGAATTCATCTTCCTATCATCGGTTCACAACCTCTCCTCAGGGGCTGTTTGGAGTCCAAAGTGATCAACAAGGTGACCTCTTCTCTCATATCTCTTCCAGTCTAATTGTGAAAGTGGGAAGTGTGTTTGATTGCGGTGATGGCCACAACCCTTCACACTTCCATGTATCCTTACCCGTTACCATGTAACTTTGCCGTTCCTCTCATTAAAATGTCAGAGTCTATTTCCTCACCCTGTGGACCCAGGTTTGTAACTTGCTTTGGTCAATAGAATGCAGAAGTGGTTATGTGGTAATTCAGCACCAAGACCTTAAGAGGCTTTGAGTGTTTCTGTTTGCCCTTGGTTTCTTCTGCCATCACCATATGCCCAGGATAGCCTGCAAGAGAATGGGAGACACATGGAGCAGAGCCAAGTCAACCCAGATGTACAAGTCAAGGCCTTTCTTGATCAGCTGACAGTCAACCAAACCCCATACTTTTGTGCAAGTACAGCTAAGATCACAACAGCTACCTAGCTGAACACCCCAGATGGAGGAGCACTCAACACTTCATTGTTGCAAGCCTCAAGGATTTTGTGGTCATTTGCTCTGCAGGATAATTTTAGCACTAGGTATCTCATCTATATAGAAAAAAAAAAAGCCTGATGTGATTCAAGTCAGTGCTACCCACTTATGTAATTCCAGGTCTACCTGAGACACAAATGATTTAAAGCAGGCTGTCTCACAGTGCTTGATTTGTGTGTTCTTTGTGCAGCTGACAGGGGCAATGACAGCAGGCCAGGTAGGACCAGGTAGGAAGAGTCAACAGAGTCAGACTGAATTCAGTCTTACCCTAAAGCATCCATATCACCTGGGCAAACCAATAACTTCTCTTGTAAAATGGAGATATACGATAACACAGAACTTGCCTATCACAGTGGCTTGCAATAATAGTCATTCACTGAAGACCTTCCTCACTCTCTCTCTCCCTTTCTCCCTTTTCTTCCTCCTTGTCCCCCATACCATCTTACACTTGCCTTTGTAGAAAGTGGAAGTGGCTTTGTCTTCCTCTTCAATTCCCTGCTGCCCATTTGCTTTGCTGCCTTGATTCAGAATCATGGACACATAGAATCTCCCAGATGGAAAGGACCTCTGAGGACATCAGAGCAACACCATCTGATAGTTTAATTCCTCAACAACCTCTGCCCCAAATACTTACACACAAATGCTTTCTATATTGGGTGAGCCAGAGCACTTTAAGGCATCGCCCACTCCATTTTTGGACATTAGTGATTGCTAGATTTTCCTCACACTGATCTCAAGATTCATTTTCTGGTATATTCTACACATCTGGGTATTACTCTTTCTTCTAGGGTAGACAGCTTAAGTTAAAACCTTACACAGAACTTCAGATATTTGAAGACAGCTTCCTTTTACTTCAGGCTCTTATCTTTTCCAGGGTGAGCACCTCCAGTTCCCCAGATGCAGGCTTTCTATTCTCTGCCCCATTTTGGATATCCCTGAAATGTGTTCTGTTTTGTCTCTTGCCTCAATGGTGAGGCATCCAGAACCCACCACTCTGGGTGGGGTATACCCAGAGCACTGTCAAGCTAGCTGGATTGTGGACTTCTCAAGCAGGCCTAGGGGCTGACACCAGTGAGGAAGTTAATTGTGTACAGAAGGCAACTCCCCTGCACACACATTTCAGTTACCATCCCCCTGAGGGGGCCTGCAGGAGGGCCAATTTGAACTTCCCCTGGGCTCCCCTCACCAAACTAATTCTTAATTGTTTTTCTTTATTGTTGTTGTTTTCCTACAAAGTGGTGGCTCTTTGTTCATTTCTTTTGAGCCAGGACATTCTAATTAAACTCATGATGTAATCAGGGAGCACTGATTAGGAGGAGAATAGAGGATGGTACTCTGTTGGTCCCAGAGGTTCCCATCTCCGGAGAACAACTTCCTTTCCCCCAACCCTCTCAACCTTCCCACCAAGCCCAGCTCTAGGAGGCACAAAAGAATACAAACCATGAGACTATCCCCAAACCACAAAGGCAACCCAGCAGACTCCACAGGGTTCATTTTAAAGACCCATAGGGTATAATTGTTTTAAACACCCAGAGAGTTAATTACTGAGTTTCCTTCCTTACAGCATTTTGTCTTCAGAGACTACATTTTTAGTCGGTTGTTAGATCAAGTACAAAGTATTTTGTTGGACCTCGGGCTTCCAAGTTATATTGAACATGCAGCTTAGATGTGGGCATAGGGTCTCATTAGCCAGAGCTCTTGGGTCTCACAGCTTGGGACCTTCACATAGTTTCATTTGTCAAAGTAAACTCCTTATTAATATCCAAATATGATTAGAACTTCATTGGGCATTTGACCTCCCCAAAACCCAGGTGCCAGTCACCTTCTTTATTGGAGTGCTTTCTTCAAAGATCCATGTTGCATGGAATACTATTGGAGAATGAGAGGAGAATAACCTTTTCTTTAAGATTTTTATTTCCATAATTCTCAGCTATGTTTTTTTAAGTTTGGATTAGCAACCAATTTCCTCCTTGACCAAGTTATTATTTCTTAAGGCTCTTTATCCAGAGCACTGAGAGTAACAGTGCATATAGCCCTCTTATCTGTTTATGATAAGGGGATATCAGCACAGGTGTGTGTGTGTGCAAGTGTCAATGTTAATTCCAAAATGATTTTTTAAAAAACAACAGAGGTGTCAGAATCAGATCTTTTAATTCATAACAAAGCCCTAAGGTTTTCTCCAGAGTGTAGTTCCTGAGGTCAAAGAAATCTGGTCAGAGAGGAAGGGCCCAATATATTTTTACTTTTTTTGACTTCAGCCCACAGTAGGCTGCAGTACATTGAAGACAGTGGTACCTTCTTGGAAAAAATGCTGATTCCAGATCAGGAGAGAGAATAAGTACGATGAGCCTAGGACTTCCTTTTGGGACAGGAAACAATAAAGCTGAGACTTTTGGGGACCTGTGAAAAGATCAAAGGGACCACCTGAAGTTGCTCCCATTGGTTTAAATTGGGACAATTTGGGGATCAAAAAGAATAATTACTGCAATGGGTTGAAATGCACTGAGTATATTTTTAAAGTCTATGAGTTCATAATGATTTTACAACAACTGAAACCTCTCATGAAATAATGAATCTGGGCAACAATCATCTATAGATGCTAAGTTCATCTACTGATGAGGGAGGAGTCAGGCTGATACCATCGGAAACAATTGATCAATCTTGACATCAAGAAAAATGAACAACCAGACTTTATTTGCTGCATGTTGTAATGCAATAGGTAACACACAGCATACAGGTTAAAAAACCTGAATCTAATCAAGCCTCTAAAATCTAATTATCAGTTTACAGGAAATGTTAGAGATAAAGTAACAAGTTAGACCACAATATAAGGAAGCAATCAGCCCCAACCAGAATGCAGTGTATTGTCCCAGTGGCCCAATTTCTCCAAAAAATCAGTGACATGAAAGAACAGTAGAGAGAAGGGATAAACAATAAGTGAGGCTTCAGAGACATGAAAGCAAATACAAGGAGTAGATCTTGTTTGGAACATGATTAAAGCAACCCAACTGTAAAAACAATCTTGGAGAAAATGGGAGACATTTCATTGGTCATTAGATGATATTAAAGAATCATTTTTAATTTTGTTAGGTGTGATCATAGCATTTTGGCTATGGTTGAAAAATAGGCCTAATCAGTTACAGAATTCAACATGAAGTGGTATGTTGTCTGCTGTTTGCTTTAAAAAACTTTTTAAAAAATTGGATGCAGATGGAGGAAACAAGAACAACAAAATTAATGCTACAAAATTGTCTTTGCTGCTACCCCGTATCAGTGATTCTTAAGTCTTCAGTGGCACCCTTGGTCAGCTTTCTATGGCTTTATTACTTTCAAAAAGTCTTTCTAAACCCAGCCACTTGATGTTTTACAGCCTCTGCTACTCACTCCATTTTTTGAGATTCTCCTCTTCCAAGCTTGAGCAGCAAGAGGACTTCATCTCTCTAGTTCCTTATCTCTACCAGGGTTTTCTGTTTGAAGGCTTTTGAGTCCAATCATCATGGCAAAAAAAAAAAAAAAAAAAAAAAAAAAAGAATTACCAAAAGGGGAGTTCAGCATCCTTATGGAAGTTATTCTCAGATCTGTTTCACATATATGTGGAGAGCCCTGTTTCTTACAGCATCTTTTCTTACTGGTCTCACAGAAGTTGTCTGGACCATATTCTCATTCTTCTATCGCTAGTGATGGAGCCTGTCAAAAAACCCCACCTTTGCTTACTTCACTCCTACCTTTTGTCACCTCTCTCCAATTGAAGAATGGAAGGCAGAGAGTGACATGATTTGTCTGGGAACTTGCTGTACGATCGCTTAATTGAGGCTCCCCTCACCACTCGGGCCTGCTCTGCCCTGTCATCCCTCATTCTTTCTTCCTCACCAGCCCCCACTTCCTCTCCCATGCCCAGACCTTGGAAACTTCCTTCTTCTTCTGTGATATCCAAACCAGACCTGATGATAAATTTGAATTTTGTTTTAAGGAAAGACCTTTTCCTAATGCAATATGGAGTGAGGACCATTCCAACATATATACTCCATACTCACTGGAAGTTTCTAATCTTGCAGAATTAAGTTGTGAGCTACAAAACCACTGTATTTTTCAGGAAAGATGGCATATCTAATTAGGGAGTGTTGAATGAAACCACAAAAAGCTTCAGAGTGAGAACAAAAAACACCATAGGATCTGTTGCCATTTTTGGAGGAAGCCAAAATATTTTGGTTTCAACAGTGAGATCTTAAACATACTCTATATTTTCCCTAAACCCATTTGTCCAACTCTATTTCACAATGGTAGAATTTTGAAACCATAAAAGGTTTATTCTAAAGCACATTGACCATAGAGGCATTTCCCACATTTAATACACAACATTTGCAAAGTTTCTACTGTTGTTTTGTGATTTTCTTTCTAATCTTGTAATCTCTTACTCATTGGATCAGAATTCTCCAATATAAAAACAAATCTATAAATTCTTAGGTCTAATATGATGACTTTACTGCAAAATTTATGAAGAGAACTTTTAAAAAGGGCTATGTCTTTTTGTGATGTCATGAGTTCCATCAAAACCCTTCAAAGAGAAAACCCTGGTGGAGGGAAGGAACTAGAGAGATGCCGCCATGAGATAGTGATCACAATTTGGTGTGTATTACCCCTAATCCAGGGGGACGAGGTAAGAGCTCACTGTTTGTTGACTGTCTGACTGATTGATTAAAAAACCTAAAATCCAATGAAATTAAACATTTAACTAAAACTAATCAGCTGAAAATTCAATACTGTAATGAGGGCCTTCTCATTTACAACCCAGTACTATCTCTACCATCCCAGAGTGCTTTTCTTCTTGGGTACATTTTGGTATGAAAACAAAATCTGAACCAGCCAAGCATATACAAATGGAAAAGACTTTGGGAATATAGGTCTTTCTAGAACCACATTTACATACATGAAAACACATGTATAAACAGATATTTTCCAAGATTCTTAAGCTTTGATACTGGGGCAGAAACTGCAGATTGTTCTTCTGTAGTAATAGAGACCCTTAATTTTTAGCTGAGCATGCAGCCATCCACAATATAGACTACAAGCTGCTACTCTCAGGTAGATGTGGCCTTATGATCTGGTCAAGCAGATCTATCTGAAAATATCATGGGGCAGCTTCTGAGATCCTTTCTTCAAAGACAACTTGTGCTCTCCTTTTGCCCCTTTGTTCTTTGTCTCTTCTTCCCTTATCTTCTTGAGCATATGGAGGCTCTGGCCCCAAAAAGGATTATGAAATTGAAGGTCATGAGCTAGGGAAGGCTGATGGGGGAACCAGAAGGAGCCAGTATAATGAGGCTTCCAAGCCTGGAGCCATCCTACAGTTGTGCCTGCATTGCCTTCAGGCTTTTCCATGTGAAGTTAACAAAAGCCTGTCTTCCTTAAACCATTGTTGCTTTGGATCTCTAGTACCTGCCACGGAACCTCATCTTAAACGATATGAGTGATTCAAAAATTCCAAATGATTCCGCTCTCATCTATTAAGTAAATACCAATTTTTTAAATTCAATTGTATTGAGATATATTCACATATCATGCAGTCATACAAGGCGTACATTCAATTGTTCATAGTACCATTATATAGTTGTGCGTTCATCCCCCAAATTAATTTTTGAACATTTTCATTACCACACACACAAAAAGAATAAGAATAAGAATTAAAGTGAAAAAGGACAATTAAAGTAAAAAAGAACACTGGGTACCTTTGTCTGTTTGTTTCCTTCCCCTATTTTTCTACTCATCCATCCATAAATTAGACAAAGTGGAGTGTGGTCCTTATGGCTTTCCCAATCCCATTGTCACCCCTCATAAGCTACATTTTTATATAACTGTCTTCGAGATTCATGGGTTCTGGGTTGTAGTTTGATAGTTTCAGGTATCCACCACCAGCTACCCCAATTCTTTGGAACCTAAAAAGGGTTGTCTAAAGTGTGCGTAAGAGTGCCCACCAGAGTGACCTCTCGGCTCCTTTTGGAATCTCTCTGCCACTGAAGCTTATTTCATTTCCTTTCACATCCCCCTTTTGGTCAAGAAGATGTTCTCCATCCCATGATGCCGGGTTTACATTCCTCCCCGGGAGTCATATTCCACGTTGCCAGGGAGATTCACTCCCTTGGGTGTCAGATCCCACATAGGGGGGAGGGCAGTGAGTAAATACCAATTTAACAGTCCAGTGTATGAAAGGATATTTAGAAAAAAAAACTTCAAATCAGGTCTCAGAATAATTCATTATAAATTTTGGACAACATAAGCAAATTCCACTGGTTTTTAAAGTTATGTAAATGATCCACAGATCTACAAATTAGGGACATAAAAATCTGCAGCCAGCTTTGGCATCAAAAGGAATGGGGAGAGGGGGATGGAGGACATCTGAGTAGTTCCATGGGGCATGGTCTGGACTAGAACAGAGAGTAATCTGTGCTTTGGTCCCCCAGCTGACTATAACTTGCCCTGGTTACTCTAAGTTGGTCAGCTACTATCTCACTCATCTCACCCATAAACAGAAAAGAATGAATTAGATTTCTAGGGATCCTTTAAACTTCAGAATTTAAGGATTTAGGGATTTGTTAGTAGTCTATCCTAGGTCTTTCATGTCCTGCACAAAGAGCCCCCAAATGCTTACTCTGCTGTAGATCCACCATCATATCACATATTCAAGCATTGATTTTCCTCTTTCTCTCCAACTTTCACTTTAAAATAAGCTGAGCCAAGTTGGTCTGCATGAGATTTATGGTTATTGAATCAACAGCTACCTGTGTCCATTTCATCTCCTTGGATTACCACTCCTGTTATCCAAGAGAAAAAAAATCAAACATATTATTGATATGATTATTTCCTCTAAAAATTCTTCATTTTCCTAAGAAAGCCAATTTCAAATAGAAGACCAGGGAAAGGTCTTTGAACTTCTGGCTGAAATGAGAGATGATTGGCAAGTGATTAAAGTGTTTGTTTATATTTAATGTTTCCTCAATATCAAATTTCAGAGTTTAGGTTTCTTTGATTGAGAAATAAAAAGATCAGTCTGCCCAAGGTCATCATTTTCACAGGAATGGAAGTAAAATAGAGGACCAACTAGTCATATTCATTTACCCAGAGCAAGCAAGAAAGGAACAAAGTGTGAAGAAACTACTGTATAACCGAGAATTGTTTCTTTTACTCTTTTCTTTCTACTAATTTTTAGAGAATGAATATAATTCCTCTAATTTTTAAAGAAAATAATTAATTTGTACTGCAAGCTAAAATAAGCTAGCTAGTCAGTTGTTAGTTGAAGAATAAGCCTTCACTACTCCATCCAAAGAAACCAGCCTTAGTTGGGGTGGGGAATTCTACCTGGAGACGTAAGATATGATGGAGGAAGCAGTCAGAGACTGATAACATAGGATAACGTATTTTGGGGTATAGTCTTCTGGTCTCATCAGGAAAAAATACAAAGCTCAGAGCAGAGAGAAGGTGCTTAGAAGTAATATTGTCCTTTACTAGATATTAGGTCTCTGAGTTTGTAATAAGGCAATCAGCCATCACATTTGCCTGGTTGATTAATTAGAGAAAAACAGCTCCATCAATGTAATAGGAGAGTCTGGTGGTACTTATTATTCTGGAAAATTCTCTACCATCTTCCCTTTAAATATTGTCTCTGCTCCCTTTTGTCAACTGAAATCTTTTTTTCAGTCTGTCACTGACATCTTTTCATAAATAGGACAGAGCTTTTCATTCTATCTTGTCTCTTTTAACATTGTCTATATTTTTCATCTTTCTACTTCTCTGTTTTGAATTCTATTATTTTCTCTGATCCATTTTCAATTCACTGGTTTGTTCTGCTGTGTTTAGCCTACAGTTTAACTTGTCGATTGCATTTTATTTTAGTGACTGAATTTCTACTTGGTGCTTTTCCAATTTTCTTCTTTTTAATGTAATTTCCTATTGTTATATTACATATTTAGATACTTCATTTATATAGTTAACTTTCAAAACATAAATTCATTTAAAATATTTTTCAAATTCTATTATTTCTGTATTCCTGGGAGTGAATTATCCCATTTGTTGCAGCTGACTCTCCCTCATGGTGTTTGTTTCATGGCCTTCTTCTTTGTGCCCATCTTTAGTGGGCCTGGTCTTCCGTGGATGCCTATGGGCTCGGGCCTATAGCCATGTCCTTATGAGGCTATTTCACAGCAGCCTCTTCCAAGTTCCTAGTGGTTTCCCTGGTTTCGGTCAAGTGTATTAAGTAAATTCCTGGCTGGCAGGTGTCCACATTGCCCAGCTGGTGTGAATTTGGATTTTACTCCCATGTACAGTTCAGGCTTGGGTTGCCAAATCTTTACAGGATGGCTTTTCCCAACCCCATGCCAGGGCAAATGGTGCTTTTATGTGGTATTCCCAGGCCAATGGCTGGAGTTTTTATAAGCCCCCATTCACAGACAGTTAGCTTTAATTTTGGAGCTCAGTTTCAGCTATTGCTCACATAAAGAGCTTAAAGCCATGGCTACTGTTCTTCCTTGGGCATTAAATTCCTGTCCTCAGGAGTTTACTGTACCCCATGGGCTCAACCCGTGTTGTAACCCAAGAGCTACTCTCTGACCTTGAGTTATATTTATGACTTTGGCATCTGGGGATATCCCTTTCTTGCCTTTAAGCTTGACTCAATCCAATAGTGATTTTATCCAGCATTTCTACATGTGAGGAGCAGAGGGGTCTGCTCAGTCTGCCATCATGTCCAGGGTCAATTAATATTTATTATGTGCCTGCTATATATCCAATGGGGCTAGGCCCTGAGGACACAGAAATACAGAGTCCAAAGTGGCAGGCAGACAAATGAACCAACATTTATAATTAAATCCAAGAAACGCAAAGCTACCATTATCACAGAGTTTCATGGAAGCCTGCTCAAGCATTCAAGGTGGGGCATCTGACTCAGGCTTTGAAGGGGCAGCCGTGGATCAGCCAAGAAAACACACATCCTTCTAAACAAATCCTCATTGGAAAACATGCATGTGAAAGGGCAAGTTTGCAGAGGAAATATTTTTAGCTTTCCTTTCTTTCTAAAGTCTGTGTGTAGCCCTAGCAACCACAATCACATGCGGAATTCCTTAACTCCTCTCATTTCACCGTCTGGAACTTTCGCAAGCTTTGTGATTTTTTTCAGCACCAAAGATATTACTTGATAAATCATTTATCAAGCAAACAGTATCAAATAATTATTAAGGTAGCTTCCCAAAAGATTAATTTAAGCACTGGGATATAGATTATACCTTGGAAGACTTTTGAATCATTGCCAACTGCCATTGTAAGTATTTATTGGGATGTAGTCCTCAATGACTTAGGAAGCCTTATTCTGTTGCTTTGTTTGATTTTTTAACATTAAGAGCAGTAATATCATTCAAATATTTTTGGTAAGTTATGAAAATTATTATTTATATTGAGGATAACTTGGAATAATATAAAACCAGGGGATCTAGAATGGAAGAGATATGTCGAATCATCTATGGAACCATAGGGTGTTTGAGATGGGTGTTACCTTGTTGAAAATCTAGGCCAGTCTGATTGAAATCAGGGTTTCTCAACCTCAGGAATAATTCTCTGTCATGAGGGCAGTCTTCTGTACCCTTACAGAAGCTTAGCAGCATCCCTGCCCTCTCTGCGCTAGAGGCAAGTAGCATTTCTCATCCCCACCCTTAGTCATGACAAATGTCCCCAGAGAGTGCCCAGTGTCCCCAGATCAGAACTACCAGCCCAAATCCTTTGTTTTAGAGATAAGATGCTGAGGTCTGGGGAGAGTTTGGGATGTGCACTGGGTGACACAGCTAGTCAGAAGCAAGTCCTAGATTAGCACCCCTTGTCTCCTGCCTGCCTTTCTAGACTCCTTCCCCAAAATCTAAGTGCAATAAAACCCTGCTGGTTAAATTAGCCAGCCTCTACACTCTGTTTGTGTCAGAACCCTGGGATCAGACCCTCAAAATAATGTAGCTTCTATTGAGAAGCTCAAGCTTGGCAGACTTGGGCTGTTTGAGTTGTTTCTAATTTACTTTAAGAACCAAGACTTTTGTGAAATTTCAGTGATACTCATTGAGTTAATACTAAGTAACCAAAATGTTCCTTCCAGGCTCACATTTTCTTTTTAAGAAGGCATCTGTTTCTCTTCCCATCTCCTTTATTTGTAGAACTAAAAACAAAAATAAAAACAAAATCCCTTGCTGCAGTCTCAGAGGATTTTTGTGAACTTGATGTGACTTTCCATTCCACTGGTGTTTGACTTGCCAAACAGTAAATAAATCTAAGCATAGCTTTTGTTCATTTGATAACTGGGTGTAATCGTGCAAAGTTAAAGTTCACTTCACAAAAAACATCAGACTTCATTTGGGATCTTTCCTTCCAGTCGATACATCTAGAGGCCTAGGGAAAACAAAACAATTCATGTTTTTGAAACCCTGTGGTCCTGTCATTCACCCCAACGTACCGTGTTGACAAACAAGTATAAGAGAGAGAAAAGGATGAATAAAACCAGTCTCCAAGGTGCTTTTCCACAGTGGCTGTACTTCTGTGAACACAGCCCCTTCTCACCAGCGAGGAGCTCACTCGTTTCATAACTTGCTGAAGCCACGCAGCAGGCCTGTCTTGGATTCTCACACTTGCAGTGCAGTTGTCATTGTGTCCAGAAGTTTGTGGTTGGGAAGGATGACAGCAGCCAGCCAACAGCCAGTGACATTCAAGCTCAATCGCAATTTATGTCAGTGTGCCAGTGACGAAATTCACGGCTCTCCCTCAGAGCCTCTGCATGTCAGTCTGACAGGGCAAATTCTCTCCTGTGACCAGTGCCAGAGCACAGCAGGTGTTTCTTCTTGCCCTTTGTTGACATGATCTCCAGCTCCAGGAGATAACTCAGGAATGCTGCTGACGCCATCCGAAAGCGCAACACCCTTACCCACTTACGCTACAACCTGCTAAAGCAAAATCCCAGCTGCCTGTCAGTTGGTAAGAGAAACCTTGTGTTTCCATATCATGAAGTGTCTGCATTGCAGCCTGTTGATGAATTCTGTGCTGGTTCCATGCAGAACCCAGAACTATCTATAGACAAAATGAGGAATGGGGAGAAAACAAAACCAAACCGAGTCAATGGTTTCTCTTTTTCTCTTTCTGGAACCCTACTGTATGATCAGGGTTCTGGAACCTCCAGTAGAGTGCTGACTCCTTTCCTCTGAATTACTACAGCTTCTGAGTTATGATTGAGTCTGGTATTCCCAATAAAATTGTAACTCAGTGAAGGCAAGTTCTATCTCTTGTTCATTTCTCATGAACAGCATGTTTTCTACTATTTCAGAGTGGCATAGCAGAAACAGCATCTGACTGTGAGTCCAAAGAACTGTATTCTACCCACAGCTCTGAGACTGAGTATGAACTCAGGACCCAGGACTCTGCCTTGCTGGATATGGTGATGGTCAAAAGAAAATGAATGTGAAAGACTTTGAAAAGTACACAGCTCGGTGGAGATGTATGACACTAATTACAGCTAGGGAACCGTGACTTTACCACTGCTTTCTAGATTTGGGTGTGCAAGCTCAGAGCTCCACATTCCTTCCTAAGAATCTGGCTAACAGTTAAAGTTGCTTAGTAGCTTCCAAAAAGGTGGTTATCTCAGACAGCCATAGAAGCCTAAAATTGTCATCCAACTGCTTTATTTTATGGTTGAAGGAACTGAATCCCAGACAGCCAATGCATTTCCAACCTGAGTCATATCACAAATTTCATTGAAAGCCCTACACCACAGAGACTTTCCATGTTTCCTTTCCCATGTTTAGATGCCTTCTATAGTTTAAAAAACCAAATAGCTAAGGCAGTCATGTAGAAACATGAAAAAATACTTTGTTATAAATAAAAGGTTTTAAACTGTGATTTAAAAAAATGCAAACTATTTGGTAAAATTATGTTATTTTCCCAGGACTCCCCTAGTGGGGGCCCTGCCCCCAGTTTCTGCAACTGTAGCAGGGATGACGATGAGTGAGGCGAGGTGCCGACATGTCCTCTGAGGTCAGCCATCTCCTTGACACTCTGGAATTCTGCCCCACAGTCCATCCCGAAGATGAGTCTCAGACTTTGAGAGCATCTGATCAGATGTCACCGAGGCCACTTAAGGATGTATGGAGTTGAGCAGCTGGTCAATTCTGCCCCAGAACAGCTGGCAGGAGAAATCTCTAGAGATTGCCTACAAGAACTTTCATCAATGACGGTAGTGTTCTGTATTGGCACTGCCCAATATGGCAGCAGCCAGCCACAAGGGGCTGGTGACCCCTGAAATGTGGCTAGTGCCACTGAGGCTCTAAATTTTTTAATTTAATTTAATTTTAATTAATTTAAGTTTAATTTCCATAGCCATGTGGGGTCAGCAGCTACTGTGTCGGACAGCACAGCTAGAAGAATGCCCCCCTAGCTCTCCCGGTGCTCTGGGAGCTGACTTTTGTAAGCCTCTGTTGTGTGTCTTCCAATATTGAAGACTTCCTGGGGGATCTCTAGGTGTGTGCAGATCAGTCTAAGTGCTCACCCATTTGGGCTCCAGTTGGTCACTAATCTCCCCCACACCTCCACCCAATTGACCTTGTGAGTGTCTAAGTCTTTTCTTGATCTTATCTAAATCCTAATTCCTGCAGTTGGGTTCTATGTAGGTTGAAGGAGGAATAGATGGGCAGCAAATCACATCCTCTGTCTTACTAGTCCTTCACAGTCAGGAGATTTACTCCTGCATCTCTTTTCCCTCCATCGCCTTCATGAGAGACCCCTCCAGGCTCTTCTGCCTGACTGAGAAGTAGCAGCTCCCCGACACCTGGCAAATTTCCCTGGTTCTTCACTGTAAAGCCCTCGTATCTTCTATGGAGGCAGCTCTTTCTCTCACCTGCTGCAGTCATGGCCCAGAGACAGAATAGCTTGTTTTTGTTTTCGGCTCCAGTTAAATTTTTTAATATGGGTGTCAGAAACCCGATAAGCATGGCCATTAAATGATAGGATACAGAGCATCTGCAAATAGACACTTGCCAAACACTGTTCTGCACAATTGGTTCAATTTCAACTGCAGCTAAAACTGGACTCTCTCTTTCTCACTTGTCTCTGTTAATTACAAGACAAGATCTTCTTGAATCCAATTTTTTTTTCTTAAACTGTTTTTGGCTGCTTCCACTTTGCAAGTAGTTAGTCAAGTAGCAGATGAACTTTTCTTTTTGAGCTTAAAATGTCCTTGCTAACATAGTGTTTTTTTTCTAAAAGCAAAACAAAAACTGAGCTCAGATTTTCAACTTTTCTGAAAGGAATTCTGAGGTAAGCTTGCTAGCTGATACACCTGAACATACAGTTCATAGCAACCCCGTTCTTCCAGTTGCTCAGACCAAAATCCTTGATGTCAATCTTGACTTCTATCTCCCTCTCTCTTGCTCTCACTCCCCTCTCCTCACTCCTCTTTCCCCTCTCCCTCTCTCTTTCTCTCTCTCACGCACAGGAAGTCTGTCAGCCCTGCCTTTACCCAAAACTCAGAATTAATTTCTCTCCATCTTCACTGCCACCATCTTGGTCCTAGCAGCCATGTTCTCTCACCATGGTTATTGCAAGGGACTCTTATGTAGTCTCCTGCTTCTACCCTTGCCCCTTTCCAATCAGTTTTTGACTCAGCAGGCTATTTCTCCTCAGTGACTCTGTTCACTGAGCATGATTCTTTTAAGAATCGTCTATGTCCTCATGTGTATTAGTAGTTCATTCCTTTTCATTGATGAATGACATTCCACTGCTTGTTCATCTATTCACATGTTGATGGACATTTAGGTTGTTTAGAGTTTGGGGCTTGTTTTAGTTTCCTAGGCTGCTCCAAGCAAATACCATGAAATGGGTTGGAGTAAACAAAGGGAATTCATTAGCTTACTGTTTTAAGGTGGGTAAAAATGTCCAAATCAAGGCATCATCGAGGCACTACTTTCTTCCCAAAGACTGGCTGTGGCTATCCTTGGCTCCTCCATGGCAAGGCACATGGTAGCGTCTGCTGATTTCTCCCTCCACCTCCTTGCCAAAAGTTGATATGGTCAGTCTTTATAATTTTGGTCATTCTTTTATGTATGAGGTACACAGTGAGACTGTGCTTTCAATTTGCCTTTCTCTAATTATTAACAAGTTTATGAGATATAATTTTGAGGTATAATTAACATGCAATAAACAGCTCATGATTAAGGTGCACAATTTAATCTTGTAAATCTTTGCATTTGCTTATTTGCCATCCATATTTCTCCTGTGAAATGTCTTTTCAACTGTTTTTTCCTATTTTTATTGTTTGTTTACTTATTGTTGAGTTTTGAGAGTTCTTTGTATATTCTGGATACAAGTAATTTATCAGAAATAAGATTTGCAAATACTTTCTCCCAGTCTGTGGCTTATCTTCTCATTCTCCTAGTGATATCTTGTAAAGAGCAGACATTTTTATTTTTGATGAACTCCAGTTTATCAATTTGTGTTTTTTTGTTGGGTGATGATTTTGTTGTTATAACTAAGAAATCTTTGCCTAACTGAAGATCACAAAGATTTTCTCTTATATGTTCTTCTAGACATTTTAGGTTTTTATATACAGTGGTCATACATACTTCTATACATATATTGATCATACATATATTGATCATACATATATCCATGATTCATTTTCAGCTAATTTTTAATATCTGATATGAGATATGTATCACAGTTATGTTTTTTGCAGCATACAAATTTCCAATTGTTCCAGGATTATTTGTTGAATTGACTCTGCTTTGTGCACAGAAATGCCTTTACTCTTTGGTAAAATCAGTTGTTCACATTTCTACGGGTCTATTTCTGGATTCTTCTGTTTCATCGATCTATTTAGCTATCTTAAATGCCTATACCACCGGGCTTGTTTTCTGTGGCTTTATAATAAATTTGGAATCAAGTAGTGTTAGCTCTCAAACTTTGTTCTTCTTTTTCAATGTAGTTTTGCCTCTTCTAGGTGCTTTGCATTTCCATATGAACTTTAGAATCAATGTGTAGAATTCTACAGAAAAGCCTGTGGGGATTTTGATAGATTATGCAAATATATAGATCAATTTAGAGAAAGTTAATATTTTTGCAATATTAAGCCATCTGATAAATGAAAATGGGATATCTCTTCATTTATTTAGGTCTTCTTTAATTTCCCTCACCAATGTTTTATAATTTTTTGGTGTATAGATCTTGCACATTTCATCATATTTTTCTCTAGGTATTTCATATTTTGATGCTATTTTAAATGGTGTTGTAGAATTTAATTGTTGATTTCTGTTTCAAGTACATAAATATACCTTGATTTCTGCATATTTATCCTATAGCATTGATAAGTTCATATATTGGTTTTAGTAACTTTTTTAAAATAGATTCCATCAAACATTCTACATAGAAAATCAAGTCATCTGTGAATAAAAAGACTTTTACTTTTTCCTTTCCAATCTGGATGCCTTTTATTTATTTTTCTTGCCCTACTGAACTGGCTAAAATTTCCAGTTATATATTGAACAGAAGTAGTGAGAGTGGATAGCTTTGTCTTGTTACTAATTTTAAGGGGAAAGCAGTCAGTCTTTCAAAATTAATTATGATATTAACTATAGATTATTCATAGATACTCTATCAGCTTGAAGAAGTTCCCTTTTATTCCTAGTTTGCTAAGGATTTTTATTGAGAATGGGTGCCAAATTTTGTTAAATGATTTTCTATCCCTATTCACATGGTCCGTATGATTTTTCAGTGGAAACCCTCTCAAGTGTTTTCTATCTCTCAAGGATAACTGCCCAATGCCTTGAAAATAGCTGTTTCATATATATTTTTTGCTTTTTGTAGTTGTTTCAGGAAGGAGAGTAAATGTAGTCTATATTACTCCATATCGGTCAGAGAAGCAGAGTTGCAACTGAATTAATTTTTGTTTCCTTCTAAGGAATATGTAAACCTGTGGCTATGATTTTACACTGCATTTATACAATAGATATGTTTTGCAAGAAAAGATGGATCCTAATTTCAATAGTGGAATTGAAGAGCTGAATAAGTCATGGAGTTTGTTTGCTAGGTAAATCATGCCTTCCAGGAACTAAGAAGTTCAAGAACTCCTGACCTCACATATCTGCCTGTCTCTGATATGCATTCACTGACTTCTTTTACTCCCAAGGGAGTAATGTACTCTTCTCAATGAAGTTCTTCTTTGCTCCTATCAAGTGTCTACTTGAAATCTGATTAATTTAACTCCTTAGAACTCCAGCTTTTTCTCCCCTGAAAATTGTATGAACTGCTTTCTCCTAATGCGACCATATTTGACACCCCCAAAATGGGTCTCCTATTCAATACTGCCGGCTCCAATAGAACAAAACCAGATTTGGTAAAGCAAAGCAGAACTTTTGCCTCTGGCCAAAGAATGGAGAAGGGTGGACTCTTGTCCTAGAGGCACCTTCTCCTCAAGGGAAGGTGAATGTGGTTCTTTTACAGGGGTTGGTTCTTTTACAGGTGGTTGTTGCAAGTGGGCAAGGGGTTTCCAAAGAATGCAAAGGGATTTTCAAAGAATTGATTTTGAGCATGTACAGTCCATGGTCATGCTAGAACATATTTCTCCATGTATCACATGTTCGGAAAATGGTGTCTAAATTCCACCCAGAGGCAGAGAATTTACTATTATAATGAGCAAAGTTAAAGTACAGTCAGGGTTGGGGGCTTAGTGTGCATGCTTCAGGAAGGGGACTTCCCTGGCTGTGGCAAGACAGGAACTTGAGGTTAGCATCGGAAGGGGCCTTGCTTTTTCATTGGCTGGGGACTTTGTGGCTCACTGCAGGATGAGGGGGTGATGGCTGGGGGAGCTTGAGTTTTTGGCAGCTTAGCTTCTTTGCAGCTATTTGCAGTTGTATTTTTCTGAAAATAAGCCGAACTCAAGCATAGATAGAAGTTAGATGGAAGTTTTTAGAGCAACATTCTGGGTCAGATTTCATCCTGGTGACAATATCACATTTCCAGTTATAAAATCCAAGCCTGAAGTAATATAACATCTGAAAAACACACTTAATGTGACAAGATCTTAAGACAGGGAAATATTTAGCTATTTTACAGAGATGTCCAATAAATAAGAAAATGACAGGACTTCCCCAATACAAAGTTCTTCCCTGTGCCCAGTGCATGGACACAAAGAGGTTGTGAGCTCTGGAACAAGAGCCAAAAATCTACACCACCACAGAAATAGCCTGTTCTCTGACGGAATAGAGAGTACGGCAAAGCTGGTAAATTTTATGACACCAGAATACTTGTGTCAACTATTTTTTCTCACTTATTTTTGTCTTTTGGCTTTAAGGAGTTTTAAACTACAGAGGTGTTCAATGGTTAAGCAGACAGACATTTATTTTTCTTTTATTTCTTCATTTGCTTTTATGCTTGACACTTTGCTTACTGAGATCAGACAAAATTTTATCATAAATTGTTATTTTTATGGGATTATTTTCTGCATATTATTATGTAATTCATATGTTATTTATTAGGGTTGTGAGATAAGAAACTAATAATATCTTTTCCAAATGTCAAAGAATTTTTCCAACACCATTATTTTAAAAAATATCCTTCTCCACTGATTTATGATATCACTATCATAAAATGTTTAACTCTTCTGCATACCAAGATCTGGTTATGGGTTCTCAACTCTGCTCTGTGTATCTTTCTGTCTCTTTTCATACCCCTACAATGCTACTCTAAATAATATTAATATTAAAATGTGCTTTCAAATCTGATAGAAACAGTCTGCTGTAGAAGAGATCTATACTATTCTTATTTACTATTCTTATCCATTCCATAGTCCAGATTAACTTTAATTTACATTTACAAATTCAAGAAATCATTGGAATTTTATTTAGGATTAAATAGAACATCTCAATTATTTGGGAGAAGAACTGTCATTTTCACAATACTTTAATCTTTCCAACAAGAAATATTTTACCTTTTGATTATGAAACTCACTTATGTAACTCAGTAAATATACACACAGACACTCATGCTCATAACCTGTGCATCTTTTGATAAGACTTATCCAAGTTGCCAGTTTTTGTTGTAATTGATATTGTGACTGGAGACTTTATATTTGTAACTATTTTCTGCTGGTTCATAAAAAACATATTGACGTCTGTATATTTTCACCACCTTACTGAACTCTTAATAGTTTCCAGTAGTTTCCAGTAGGTTTTGTATGGTGTTTTCTTTAATCAATAGGTCACTTGAAACTTTTAGTAGTCTCTTAATTCAGGATTCTGTTTAATAAATAAAAGAAATCCCCATCAAATGCTGGGTTGGAGGAAAGAGGAACACTAAACCTAAACTTCTAAAATATCCTCACTTTGTGATATATTTTGATATAAAACCCTAGAGTTCCTTAGAGCTGAATGAAAACTTACGTATAACAAATCTAACTCTCTTCTTTTCAGAGGGTGAAATAGAATCTCTGACTATTTACTCATGTAGCTGTTGTAATGTTGGATGTTGGGGGAAAGAAACATTAGTGACCACATTATAATGAGCTGTCATCAAAATTCTAGTGCGCTATACTAATGTTACAATTTTGTGATTTGTAATTTTCCCCAGAAGTGTTCTCAACATAGGCCATGTTGTCTTGAAATGACATATTTTAAAAAATTCATTGATTTTTATCATCATTATCATTGTTATTATTAAAGAAATTGTGAGTTTACAGAAGAATCATGCATAAAATACAGGGTTCCCATATACCATTCTATTATTAACACCTTGAATTGGTGTCATACATTTGTTACATGTGATGGAAGCACTTGTATAATTGTACTACTAACTACAGTCCATGGTTTAACAGTGTTCACTGTGTTCTGCAGTTTCACACATTTAAAAAATTTTTTATTCTAGTAATATATATACAACCTGAAATTTCCCTTTTAAATGCATTCAAATATATAATTAGTGCTGTTAATTATGTTCACAATGTTGTGTTACCATCATCACCATCCACTACTGAAACTTTTCTTTCATCTCAAATAGAAACTCTGTATATTAATTCCTTACTCCCTATTCCTTACCTCCACCCTGCCCCCTGCTAACCTATATTCTGGAGTCTGACTCTATGAGTTTGCTTATTCCAATTATTTCATATCTGTGAGATCATACAATATTTGTCCTTTTGTGTCTGGTGTATTCACAGACACGAAAGGACAAATATTCTGGTTCACTGGTTGATGAACACTTGGGTTGCTTCCATCTTTTGGAAATTGTGAATAATGCCACAATGAACATTGGTGTGCAAATATCTGTTCAAGTCCCTGCTTTCAATTCTTTTGGGTATATACCTGGAAGTGAGATTGCCAGGTCATAGGGTAGTTCTATACTTTGCTTTCTGAGGAGCTGCCATCTTCCACAGCAACTACACCATTTTACATTGCCATCGGCAATGAATGAGGGTTTCTATTTTTCCACATCCTTGTCAACACTTATGATTTTCTGTTTTTTTATTACTCGTCCTTCTAGTGGTATGAAATGGTGTCTCATTGTGGGTTTTGATTTGCATTCCCTTGATAGCTAATGATGATTAGCATCTTTCCATGCACCTTTTGGCCATTTGTATGTCTTCTTTAGAGAGGTGTCTATTCAGGTCTTTTGCCCACTTTTTAATTGAATTGTATATCCTTTAGTTGCTGAGTCAAAGCATTTCTTGATACATTCTGGATATTAAACTTCATTGAATATGTGGTGTTCTAGTTCGCTAATGCTGCCGAAAACACCAGAGATGGATTGGCTTTTATAAAAGGGGTTTTTTTTGGTTACACAGTTACAGTCTTATGGCCATAAAGTGTCCAAGGTAACATATCAAAAAATCGGGTACCTTCACTGGAGGATGGCCAATGACATCGGAAAACGTCTGTTAGCTGGGAAAGCATGTGGCTGGCATCTGCTCCAAAGTTCTGGTTTCAAAATGGCTTTCTCCCAGGACATTCCTCTCTAGGTTGCAGTTCCTCAAAAACATCACTCTTGGTTGCTCTTGGGGTGTTTGTCCTCTCTTAGCTTCTCCAGAGCAAGAGTCTGCTTTCAACGGCCATCTTCAAACTGTCTCTCATCTGCAGCTACTCTCTCAGCCTCTGTGCATTCTTCAAGGTGTCCCTCTTGACTGTAGCAAGCTGGCTCCTTCTGTCTGAGCTTTTATAGGGCTCCAGTGAACTAATCAAAGCCCATGCTGAATGGGCAGGGCCACAACTCCATGGAAATTATCCAATGAAAGATTTTGCCCACAGTTGAGTAATCACATCTCCATGGAAACATCCAATGAAAAGTCTCCAACCCAATCAACACCAATACATTTCCTGCCCACACAAGACTGCATCAAAGATAATGGTGTTTTGAAGGACATAATCAGCTGTGCTAATTTGGATGTATTATGTCCCCCAAAATGCCATGTTCTTTAATGAAGTCTTGTGGGAGCAGATGTATTGGTGTTGATGGGGTTGGAATCCTTTGATTGAGTGTTTCCATGGAGATGTGACTCAATCAACTGTGGGAGAAATGTTTAATTGAACTATTTCCATGGAGATATGGACTCTGCCCATTCAGGGTGGGTCTCGATTTCATCACTGAAGCCTTATAAAAGCCCTCACAAATAAAAGGACCAGAGAGCAGCTGAGAGTGACATTTTGAAGAGTAGTTCAGAGAGACATTTTGAAGATGGCCACTGAAAGCAGACTTTTGTTGACACTTTGGGGATGCTAGTCCAGTGTTTGCTCCAGAGAAGCTAAGAAAGGACAAAACACCCTAAGAGCAACATTTTGAAGAATGCACAGTTGCTGAGAGAGGAGCTGGAACACAACCCAGGATCATCAGATACCAGCCATGTGACTTCCCAGCTAACAGAAGTTTTCTGTATGCCATTGGTCTTCTTTTTGTGAAGATATATTCATGTTGACACCTTAGCTTGGACCCTTTTATGGCCTTAAGGCTGTAACTGTGTAACCAAATAAACCCCCTTTATAAAAGCCAATCCATTTCTGGTGTTTTGCACAATGGCAGCATTAGCAAACTGGAACACCAGCCCTCTGAGTGCAGAAATGCACAAGATTCTCAGACCAGTATTCTATATAGAAGATTCAACAGCTAAAGTTGCTGCACCTGAAATAGCTGTTGAAGGGCCCACCGTAGAAGGCAGGGGTATCATTCCCAAGACTGCTTGGTACTTGGATGGATCTGCTAGCAGGCAGCCTCCCACATGGACAGCTGTGACAGTGCATCCCAGTACTGACACTATATGGTGGGAGACTGGCACAATGCAAAGCAGTCATGGGCTGATTTAAGAGGAGTGTGAGTGGTAATAGTGCATGAAACAGGAGACACACTAACCACCTGTACTGACAGCTGGGCTGTTTACAAAGACCTTATGACCACAATGGCAACCTGGAAACAGGAACAATGGACAATCAAAAGTTGCCCCCCTCTGGAGACAAGAATTGTGGAAAGATATGTGGGGGCTGCCAACAATGAAAGGTAACTTTCCAGCAGCTAGTGGACATCACTAGAGAGTGCCCTTCATGCTCCCTGTGTCGACCACATAGGTTACCACACCGGATGGGACACATCAGCCAGTCACAAATCCTGGTGATCCACTGGCAAGTGGACTGCATCAGTCTCCTGCTCTTGGAGGAAGTGAGATATTTTTTTACTGCTGTGGACACACCTGCAGGACTTTGGTTAGCTTTCACGGTGGGGAAGGTGAACCAGTGGGCCACCGTATGCTGTTTGAAAAGGATGAGCATTTTGTAAGGCATACCTACACTGATAGTGATCAGGGGAGACCCTTTCACTGGACAAATGACCCAAGTCAGGTTTGGACTATGATATAATGTGGACTTTCCATCTACCTTTAACCACACAGGTCCAGGTCTTATGGAAAGAATGAATGGCTTGTTAAAGGACAGCTAAAAGATGATAAATGGTCCTTGTGGCAGTGGGTTAAAAGGCTTTATCAGTCCTAACCCACCTAAACTCCACACCTTGCTGCAGCCCCAGCTTCTGTTGAAATGCTAACAGCAGTGCGGATGCAGGTGCTGAGAATACAAATTAAAGGGCCAGCTGCTTTATAGCCTAAAAGGGGGAATAATAATAACTTGTTATTGCCTGTGCCTCAGACCATACAAATTGGGGAAAATAAAGTCTTTCGCCCTTGATGCTGGCCTGTGCAGGTGCATTAGTTAAGAATCCTAAGTCCCTGGGGAATAGGAGTTACCCAAAATATTGTACTAAAACCTCAGTTTATTCAGAAAATGCCTGTTAAAATCATTATCACCAACCCACCAAAAGGAACTTTATGCATGACTATGTGGACCTTTCTTATGCCCAGATTAACAATTGATGTAATGATAGAAGAATCTCAAGGTTTGTAGGGGGAGAATATCTGGTATTTAAACCTCCCCATAATGCTCCTTTGCCTGCTAAATCAGCAGGAGTTACCCATTTTTGTTCCCCATAAACATCTTTCTTTTCGCCCATAGTGCCCTAGAAAACACTTTCCTACAGTGGGCTTCAGTGGTAACTCATGCCCACAATTGAACCCCATGTTGTATTTGCATGGACTTGCCATCTTCAGGCACTACTGGTCTTCCTTGGTCTGTGACCCCTGCGAATTGGACTGTACAGAGTACCCTGCTGGCCCGGCAGAATTCAGTGCATCAGAAAATCTGGAAAAGAATCTTCTCATTCAAGACTGAAATCCAACTACCATCCTATAATGAGACTGGGGCTTACATCTCCTCCCTTGTACAGGAACAGGTGAACAAGACCCAACCTATATTGGGGTCTGCTGTATTTAATGGTTTATGGTGGCAGATGGCAGAAGCTGTAATGGTAGATCATGTTGCCCCTGTCTGTATGGAGCAACTTGATGGAATTCATGATGTGGGGTGGCTACCCCCCAAATTGTGTAATTTTATTGTTAAACCATGAAACAACAGTCTTTTCCACTGGCAAAATATCTCCAACCAACACAGAGCATATCCTTTCCCTAAGGGATGGCTAAGGACCTGTGGGCAATATGGTTGGTCCTATTTACCCTGCAACAGGACAATTGTACATGGGGAGAGCCCTATGTCCCTGCCACCTTATATGATTCTTTACCCCATACTCCTAGTAATTGGAAAATTGTTAAAACTAGATATAGAATAAAACACACTCCCTGTTGGTATTATCCTTTAGCCATTCTTGAACCAGGTGGAGCTGCAAGTTACTGAAAAACGTGGTAGTTTTAGCCAATCACACTGCCCAAGCACTCAGTGATTCCAAAAGAGCTATATCCTTGCTAAATGAAGAAACTACACAGCTTAGAAAGGTAGTTTCACAAAATAGAATAGCCTTACATATCCTCACTGCGGCACAAGGCGGCATCTGTGCCTTAATAATAATGTGCAGGGCGGCATATATATTCCTGATCGTTTGTACAATGTTTCAAAAGTTTTAAATCATATGCAAAACCATATACATAATATTGATCAATTATCAGCAGATCCCTTGTATAATGATTTAATTCCCTTTCTTGGCTATGGCAGCATCTCTTTGTGGGGTTGTTATCTCTGTTTGGAGGACTCCTAGTGTTCTGTTGTCTTATATGGCTGTGAAATATGGATGCAATGCCTGTCCTTTGGTCAACGTAGTCTGCTGCGTGGGGGTGGATAATGGGGACCCAGATCCCAGGCCCCTTTCCCTCCATAGTGAAAGTGAATTATTGCATGTAGTCACCTACAGATGTTAAAGGTCATCAGACCTCCTGATCCAGTTTGTTAATGCTGCTGGAATGCAAAACACCAGAAATGGATTGGCTTTTATAAAGGAGGTTTATTTGGTTACAAAGTTACAGTCTTAAGGCCATAAAGTATCCAAGGCAAGGCATCAACAATTGCATACCATCACTAGAGGATGGCCAATGGTGTCTGGAAAACCTCTGTTAGCTGGGAAGGCACGTGGCTGGCGTCTGCTCCAAGTTCTGGTTTCAAATTGGCTTTCTCCCAGGATGTTCTTCTCTAGGCTGCAGTTCCTCAAAAATGTCACTCTTAGTTGCTCTTGGGGCATTTGTCCTCTCTTAGCTTCTCTGGTGCAAGAGTCTGCTTTCAATGGCCGTCTTCAAACTGTCTCTCATCTGCAGCTACTCTCTCAGCTTCTGTGCATTCTTCAAAGTGTCCCTCTTGGCTGTAGCAAGCTCACTCCTGTCTGAGCTTATATAGTGCTCCGATGAACTAATCAAGGCCCACACTGAATGGGCGGGGCCACGCCTCCATGGAAATTATCCAATCAGAGTTATCACCTTCAGTAGGGGGGGTCACATCTCCCCCATGGACACTGAACCAATAGGTTTCAACTCTATCCACATTAATACTTCTGCCCTGACAAGACTGCCTTATAGAATATGGCTTTTTCTGGTGGACATAAATATACAAACTGGCACACCTCACCAGGGGAGGAAAGAATGCACAGATGGTATCTTAAATAAAGCACTAAAACTCCCCTCCCCTGATCACTGTTGATAACAAATCACACCCCTTTGTCATAAGACCCTGCCGAAACGCTGTTCTCACACCCTATGGAGTGTCTTTGTCCTAACCCTTATAAACACTTCCTGGCACTCTGTGCTCTTTGCTGGGTGCTAACTTCTATCTTTCCTGACCGGCCACCACCATGGAACCATCTCTTGTCTGTAAGTCTTATTAAGCTCATGCCTAACTCCATGCCTGGCATGTTCTTCAGTCTTGGGGCTGAGCTGGGCTGAAACAGAGACATATACATATAGAATACATACATATATATATGGATGGGGGGCAGGTCATTGTTTTATGAAATTATGATCATATCTCAGACATTTTTGACATCTTGCCTTGAAGTGCTCTTGAATTTTTTTTTTAATTTTGAAACAGTCTCAAACTTACAGAAAAATTGCAAATAAAGTATTATATATATATATGTATATATAGCTATATATATTACCCATGATTATTTGAGACAAAGTTGCAGAACTGATATCCTATCACACAGAATACTTTAGTGTATATTTCAGACAAACAGCTCACACAACTTTGGCAGGAATACTGCAGAAATGAGTCTGGGTTCTTCTCATTTAATCCTATAGGTGGACCACACTTTCTATTTGACCACTAATGTTCTCTTTGATTACTTGATTAAAGTGGTATTTGCCAACATTGTTTACCTTACAGTTACTCGCTTTCCATTTGTAATTAATAAATAGTTCATGGGAAAGTTCTTTGAAACTATGTAAAATAGCCTGTTCCTGATCTCATTTTCAATTTATTCATTTAATGAAATCATTATGGACTCATAATTTCCTTTTGTAATGTATTAATTGTCCCACATCTGTGTCCTTTTGATATGTTTCCATCATTGCTTGAACACTTCCTTGCTCTTTTGCTACATCAAATGTTGCCAGCTCATCTTGCACTTTTCCTGCCCCAGCTCTGAAATCAGCCATTTCTCTAAGGAGCTTAGTGGAGACTGACATTCAAAAGCCAAAATCTGGCAGGGGAGGTGCTCTTTGCTCTTGGTGGGCTAGTTCCCAGGCTCTCTCAGTGAAGAGAATAAGGGAATACCTGTATGTTATACACATACACACACACTCACACACAAACACACACATATGTATCTGTGCATATGCACATTTACATCTGTATTTATTATAAATATGGAAAACCATGAATTCACACTGATAATTTAACACCAGGGCTCCATTCTAGTTTTCTTGCTCTCCTGATCCATGCCCTTGGTCGCCCACAGTAGAAACCTGATGCCCACTACCCTCAATGATTGACTAATGGGTCGTTCCCCTGGTTGTCTTCAGACCCCCTTGTGCCTCCCCCCACTTCCCTGCTCCTGCCCTCCTCATTGAGCTGAGCTCTCACTCCAGCCAACCTGTGTCCTCCTCAGCCATGCCTGCCCCACCACCCACCCTCACTGCCCCAAGGAGAATTCTTCTTGACCCTCCTGGACCTCTCATCCCAGGCTGGCCATCCCCACCCTGCGAGGCAGTCCTGCTTGGGGTCTCTGACACCTTTGGGGTCTGGAAACCCTCTTCTATAGAAGGCCTCCTCACTCCTCACACACTCTGAACCCTGTACCCCACCTCCAGACACCCACTTATAATCTCGACCTCCTCACCCCGCTTGGGGAGCTCCCCTCCACAGAGCGAGGTCCCCGACGTGGACCCGTCCGCACTCCCCTGGGCTCTGCCGCTTCCCGCCAGGCCATGACCCTACCCAGAACCTGACTCCTGCCCCAGGCACCCTCCTACCCGAAAGCTGTCCTCACCCGGGGCAGGCACCAATGCCCTGCCCCGCCCCCGTGACCCCTGCCCCATGTGCAGGTGCCAGCCGTGCTCAGTCCCGCCATGTGGCTTAAGACCGAATTGTGCAAGAAAGGAAGGTGAGAAGAAGAAACGGGAGTGTGGGGGGGGGGAGTGGAAGGGAAGGAAGGAAAGGAAAAGGGAGGGGAGGGAGAGGAAGAGAAGGGAGTGGGAGGGGAGGCAGGAAACAAAGGCATTCCCTTTTTTCCAGCATTTTGCCACTATGAAAAAAGCTGCAATAAACATCCTTTGATAGAGGCATAACTCTTTTCCAATGAGTGTAACATTCTGCGGGGTGGGGTGGGGGGGTGTTTCATGATACATCATCCTCATTGTTGGTGACGGGGATCCCCTTTGCTTCCAGCTTTTTGCCACCATGAACAAAGCTGTGAAACATATCCTTGCATGTGCCTGCATGCACTGGAATAGATGTTTCTTTTTTTCTTTCTTTCTTTCTTTCTTTCTTTCTTTCTTTCTTTCTTTCTTTCTTTTTTTCCCATGTTTATTTCTATATGACAGATTTCCAGGAGTAGGGTTGCTGGCTCAGAGGTAAAGATTTTAATGATGTTTGGCCATTCTGTGACCATCTCTGAGAAAAGGAATACTTGTTTCTTCACATGGGGGAAACTGAGGCACTGAGAGGAGCCTGATTTCCGTAGAATCGCAGCCACTGAGCTTTGGCAGATTTAGGCAGGGCTCAGGGAATATGCAGGTATGTGGGTCTGAAGATTATGGACTCTTCTCCAACAGCTGCATCAGCCATCAAAGTTTCCCTCTCATTCCTGTAGGTCCTTATCAGGGGAACAGTTCACTCCCCTTATCCCACCCCACCCAATTTACAGATACCCTAGCACCTCCCTCCTCATCCAGCTCCACCTTGCTTGACTGCTGCATACATGGTGGGCACTGATCTAGGCAGGAGCCCATGGCTCGGATGTAGGACGCCTCCTAGAGGGTGAGAAAGATGAGCAACCCTAGTGCAGCCTGTATTAACCGCCCAGAGATGCCAGCAGGCGACAGGTGGAGAAGGAGAGGCAGGCGGAGGGTGGCAGTGGTTCCCCCAAAGCAGTGACACGTGAACTTGGACTTGGAGGTCAGGTTGGTGCCAGCCAGGCAAAGGAGAGGGCAGGGAGTGTCTAACAGAGGAAAAGATGTGACAGAGAGGGCAGCCCATGGGAAAACGCAAATTCTACACCTCTTTGTCCACCTGTGGTTCAAGGTCCCCCAGAGTCCACCTACTTCCAGCTTTAACACCTGCCCTCCCAGGCCCTCACAGAGCTAACTCCAGCTTCCTCACTCACCTCCAAACTCAGCAGGCTCCTTCCAGCCTCACGTCTTTCCTCTTGCATTCCCCTTGTTCGTCTCCATAGGAAAATGCCATTTTTAAAGACGTCGTTCCCACTTCCTAAGAAGCCTTCCCCAGCTACTTCAGCTCTCACTTATCTTTTACCCTCTGAATAAGCTGGCTAGTGCCTGGCACTTTTCAAATGTTTATCAAATCCCTGCAGCACTTGCCGTCAGAAACACTCATCTTAGCATTTACTCCTATGCTCTAAAGTGAGTTTCTTTCCTGTTCCCCCAAGCAGATTGCAGTTTTTTTTTTTTTTTTTGGAGATATGTTTTATGCTCTCACAGAGTCCCCTGCAAAGCTGTGCACAGACTGGGCCTCAGCTGGGTGCTTGAGAGCCGGCTGTGTTGTTCAGGTTCTCTTTGCAAGTTAAAGAGGCTGCACTGTCCACTGAAAATCTTTAGCACCATGCTGAGACTTTGTGGGGAATGTAGATATCACACACAAAATCCTCCTGGGTTATTTGAAAAGTAAGCACATTTCCTTCCATCCAAAGGTGGAGTGGGAGGGACTGAATCGGGGGGAGGGGGGTGTAGAACAGTCTTTCACCCATGGAAAGTGAAAAAGAGATTTTCCATATGTTTTCTAACCCCACTAAGGTGCATAAAGGATTAAGTGTTGGTGAGCTGAGTAATCCCCATCTCTTATTTTTTTTTTAATCTTCATTTTATTGAGATATATTCACATACCACGCAGTCATACAAAACAAATCGTACTTTTGATTGTTCACAGTACCATTACATAGTTGTACATTCATCACCCAAATCAATCCCTGACACCTTCATTAGCACACACACAAGAATAACAAGAATAATAATTAGAGTGAAAAAGAGCAATTGAAGTAAAAAAGAACACTGGGTACCTTTGTCTGTTTGTTTCCTTCCCCTATTTTTCTACTCATCCATCCATAAACTAGACAAAGTGGAGTGTGGTCCTTATGGCTTTCCCAATCCCCTTGTCACCCCTCATAAGCTACATTTTTATACAACTATCTTTGAGATTCATGGGTTCTGGGTTGTAGTTTGATAGTTTCAGGTATCCACCACCAGCTACCCCAATTCTTTAGAACCTAAAAAGCGTTGTCTAAAGTGTGCGTAAGAGTGCCCACCAGAGTGACCTCTCGGCTCCTTTTGGATTCTCTCTGCCACTGAAGCTTATTTCATTTCCTTTCACATCCCCCTTCTGGTCAAGAAGATGTTCTCCGTCCCACGATGCCAGGTCTACATTCCTCCCCGGGAGTCATATTCCACGTTGCCAGGGAGATTCACTCCCCTGGGTGTCTGATCCCACGTAGGGGGGAGGGCAGTGACTTCACCTTTCAAGTTGGCTTAGCTAGAGAGACAGGGCCACATCTGAGCAACAAAGAGGCATTCGGGAGGAGGCTCTTAGGCACAAACATAGGGAGGCCTAGCCTCTCCTTTGCAGCAACCGTCTTCCCAAGGGTAAAACCTGTGGTAGAGGGCCCAACCCATCAAACCACCAGTCCCCTATGTCTGTGGTCATGTTAGCAACCATGGAGGTGGGGTAGGCGAATACCACTGCATTCTCCACAGGCTCCTCAAGGGGGCACTACATCTTTTTTTTTCCTTGTTTTTTTTTTTTTTTTAACTTTCCCTTCTTTTTTAAATCAACTGTATGAAAAAAAAGTTAAAAAGAAAACAAACATACAATAAAAGAACATTTCAAAGAGACCATAACAAGGGAGTAAGAAAAAGACAACTAACCTAAGATATCTGCTTAACTTCCAACATGTTCCTACTTTACCCCAAGAAAGTTACCTAATATAGCAACATATCTGTGAACTTGCTCCTGCTATATCCATCAGAAATTAACAGACCATAGTCATTCCTGGGCATCCCCAGAACGTTAAATAGCTTATCTGTTCTTCTTGGATTATTGTTCCCCCTTCCTTAATTGCTCTCTATTGCTAGTTCCCCTACATTCTACATTATAAGCCATTTGTTTTACATTTTTCAAAGTTCACATTAGTGGTAGCATATAATATTTCTCTTTTTGTGCCTGGCTTATTTCGCTCAGCATTATGTCCTCAAGGTTCATCCATGTTGTCATATGTTTCACGAGATCATTCCTTCTTACTGCCGTGTAGTATTCCATCGTGTGTATATACCACATTTTATTTATCCACTCATCTGTTGAAGGACATTTGGGTTGTTTCCATCTTTTGGCAATTGTGAATAATGCTGCTATGAAAATTGGCGTGCAGATATCTGTTCGTGTCACTGCTTTCCGACCTTCCGGGTATATACCGAGAAGTGCAATCACTGGATCGAATGGTAACTCTATATCTAGTTTTCTAAGGAACTGCCAGACTGACTTCCAGAGTGGCTGAACCATTATACAGTCCCACCAACAGTGAATAAGAGTTCCAATTTCTTCACATCCCCTCCAGCATTTGTAGTTTCCTGTTTGTTTAATGGCAGCCATTCTAACCGGTGTTAGATGGTATCTCATTGTGGTCTTAATTTGCATCTCTCTAATAGCTAGTGAAGCTGAACATTTTTTCATGTGTTTCTTGGCCATTTGTATTTCCTCTTCAGAGAACTGTCTTTTCATATCTTTTGCCCATTTTATAATTGGGCCATCTGTACTATTGTCATTGAGTTGTAGGATTTCTTTATATATGCAAGATATCAGTCTTTTGTCAGATACATGGTTTCCAAAAATTTTTTCCCATTCAGTTGGCTGCCTCTTTACCTCTTTGAGAAATTCCTTTGAGGTGCAGAAACTTCTAAGCTTGAGGAGTTCCCATTTATCTATTTTCTCTTTTGTTGCTTGTGCTTTGGGTGTAAAGTCTAGGAAGTGGCCTCCTAATACAAGGTCTTGAAGATGTTTTCCTACATTATCTTCTAGGAGTTTTATGGTACTTTCTTTATATTGAGATCTTTGGTCCATTTTGAGTTAATTTTTGTGTAGGGGGTGAGGTAGGGGTCCTCTTTCATTCTTTTGGATATGGATATCCAACTCTCCCAGCCCCATTTGTTGAAAAGACCATTATGACTCAGTTCAGTGACTTTGGGGGCCTTATCAAAGATCAGTCGGCCATAGATCTGAGGGTCTGTCTCCGAATTCTCAATTCGATTCCATTGATCTATATGTCTATCTTTGTGCCAGTACCATGCTGTTTTGGCAACTGTGGCTTTATAATAAGCTTCAAAGTCAGGGAGTGTAAGTCCTCCCACTTCGTTTTTCTTTTTTAGAGTGTCTTTAGCAATTCGAGGCATCTTCCCTTTCCAAATAAATTTGATAACTAGCTTTTCCAAGTCTGCAAAGTAGGTTGTTGGAATTTTGATTGGGATTGCATTGAATCTGTAGATGAGTTTGGGTAGAATTGACATCTTAATGACATTTAGTCTTCCTATCCATGAACATGGAATATTTTTCCATCTTTTAAGGTCCCCTTCTATTTCTTTTAGTAGAGTTATGTACTTTTCTTTGTATAGGTCTTTTACATCTTTGGTTAAGTTTATTCCTAGGTACTTGATTTTTTTAGTTGCTATTGAAAATGGTATCTTTTTCTTGAGTGTCTCTTCAGTTTGTTCATTTCTAGCATATAGAAACATTACTGACTTAATGTGAATTAACCTTGTATCCCGCTACTTTGCTAAATTTGTTTATTAGCTCTAGTAGCTGTATCGTCGATTTCTCAGGGTTTTCTAGATATAAGATCATATCATCTGCAAACAATGACAGTTTTACTTCTTCTTTTCCAATTTGGATGCCTTTTATTTCTTTGTCTTGCCGGATTGCCCTGGCTAGCACTTCCAGCACAATGTTGAATAACAGTGGTGACAGTGGGCATCCTTGTCTTGTTCCTGATCTTAGAGGGAAGGCTTTCAGTCTCTCACCATTGAGTACTATGCTGGCTGTGGGTTTTTCATATATGCTCTTTATCATGTTGAGGAAGTTTCCTTCAATTCCTACCTTTTGAAGTGTTTTTATCAAAAAGGGATGTTGAATTTTGTCAAATGCTTTTTCAGCATCTATTGCGATGATCAATTGATTTTTCCCTTTTGACTTGTTAATGTGTTGTAATACATTGATTGATTTTCTTATGTTGAACCATCCTTGCATGCCTGGAATAAACCCCACTTGGTCATGGTGTATGATTTTTTTAATGTGTCTTTGGATTCGATTTGCAAGTATTTTGTTGAGGATGTTTGCATCTATATTCATTAGGGAGATTGGCCGGTAGTTTTCCTTTTTTGTAACATCTTTGCCTGGTTTTGGTATTAGATTGATGTTAGCTTCATAGAATGAGTTAGGTAGTGTTCCATTTTCTTCAATGTTTTGAAAGAGTTTGAGTAAGATTGGTGTCAGTTCTTTCTGGAAAGTTTGGTAGAATTCCCCTGTGAAGCCATCTGGCCCTGGGCATTTATTTGTGGGAAGATTTTTGATGACTGATTGGATCTCTTTGCTTGTGATGGGTTGGTTGAGGTCTTCTATTTCTTCTCTGGTCAGTCTAGGTTGTTCATATGTTTCCAGGAAATTGTCCATTGCCTCTACATTCTCTAGTTTGTTGCCATACAGTTGTTCATAGTATCCTCTTATAATTTTTTTAATTTCTTCAGGATCTGCAGTTATGTCACCTTTTTCATTCATTATTTTGTTTATATGGGTCTTCTCTCTTTTTGATTTTGTCAGTCTAGGTAGAGGCTTGTCAATCTTGTTGATCTTCTCAAAGAACCAACTTTTGGTGATATTTATCCTCTCTATTGTTTTTTTGTTCTCTATGTCATTTATTTCTGCTTTAATCCTTGTTATTTCTTTTCTTCTACTTGGTTTACGATTGGTTTGCTGTTCATTTTCTAGCTTCTTCAGTTGATCCATTAGTTCTTTGATTTTGGCTCTTTCTTCCTTTTTAATATATGTGTTTAGTGCTATAAATTTCCCCCTTAGCACTGCTTTTGCTGCATCCCATAGGTTTTGGTATGTTGTGTTCTCATTTTCATTCGTCTCTATATATTTAGCAATTTCTCTTGCTATTTCTTCTTTAACCCACTGATTGTTTAGGAGTGTGTTGTTTAACCTCCAGGTATTTGTGAATTTTCTAAGTCTCTGATGGTTATTGACTTCTAATTGTATTCCATTGTGGTCAGAGAATGTGCTTTGAATAATTTCAATCTTTTTAAATTTATTGAGGCTTGTTTTATGTCCCAGCATATGATCTATTCTGGAGAAAGTTCCATGAGCACTAGAAAAGTATGTGTATCCTGGTGATTTGGGATGTAATGTCCTGTATATGTCTGTTAAATCTAATTCATTATCAGATTGTTTAGGTTTTAAATTTCCTTATTGGTCTTCTGTCTGGTTGATCTATCTATAGGAGAGAGTGATGTGTTGAAGTCTCCCACAATTATTGTGGAAACATCAATTGCTTCCTTTAGTTTTGCCAGTGTTTCTCTCATGTATTTTGTGGCACCTTGGTTGGGTGCATAGACATTTACGATTGTTATTTCTTCTTGCTGAATTGCCCCTTTTATTAGTATGTAGTGGCCTTCTTTGTCTCTCAAAACATCCCTGCATTTGAAGTCTATTTTATCTGAGATTAATATTGCTACACCTGCTTTCTTTTGGCTGTAGCTTGCATGAAATATTTTTTCCATCCTTTCACTTTCAGTTTCTTTGTGTCCCTGTGTCTAAGATGAGTCTCTTGAATGCAACATATTGATGGTTCATTTTTTTTTTGATCCATTCTGCGAATCTATATCTTTTAATTGGGGAGTTTAATCCATTTACATTCAACGTGATAACCGTGAAGGCATTTCTTGAATCAGCCATCTTATCCTTTGGTTTATGTTTGTCATATTTTCCCCCTCTCTCTATTAATATCCTTTATTGTACCCATACCAAATCTCTTTAGTACTGAACCTTTCTCCAAGTGTCTCTGTCCTTTCTTTGTTTCTCTGTCTGTAGGGCTCCCTTGAGTATCTCCAGTAGGGCAGGTCTCTTGTTAGCAAATTCTCTCAGCATTTGTTTGTCTGTGAAAAATTTAAGCTCTCCCTCAAATTTGAAGGAGAGCTTTGCTGGATAAAGTATTCTTGGCTGGAAATTTTTCTCACTCAGAATTTTAAATATATCGTGCCACTGCCTTCTCGCTTCCACGGTGGCTGCTGAGTAGTCACTACTTAGTCTTATGCTGTTTCCTTTGTATGTGGTGAATTGCTTTTCTCTTGCTGCTTTCAGAACTTGCTCCTTCTCTTCTGTGTTTGACAGTGTGATCAGTATATGTCTCGGAGTGGGTTTATTTGGATTTATTCTATTTGGAGTTCGCTGAGCATTTATGATTTGTGTATTTATGTTCTTTAGAAGATTTGGGTAGTTTTCCCCAACAATTTCTTTGAATACTCTTCCTAGACCTTTACCCTTTTCTTCCCCTTCTGGGACACCAATGAGTCTTATATTTGGATGTTTCATATTATCTATCATATCCCTGAGGTCCATTTCGATTTTTTCGATTTTTTTCCCCATTCTTTCTTTTATGCTTTCATTTTCCATTCTGTCATCTTCCAGGTCACTGATTCGTTGTTCAACTTCCTCTAGTCTTGTACTATGAGTGTCCAGAATCTTTTTAATTTGGTCAACAGTTTCTTTAATTTCCATAAGATCATCCATTTTTTTATTTAGTCTTGCAATGTCTTCTTTATGCTCTTCTAGGGTCTTCTTGATTTCCTTTATCTCCCATACTATGGTCTCATTGTTCATCTTTAGTTCTTTGAGTAAGTGCTCTAGGTGCTGTGTCTCTTCTGGTATTTTGATTTGGGTGCTTGGGCTTGGGTTATCCATATCGTCTGTTTTTTTCATATGCTTTATAATTTTCTGTTGTTTTTGGCCTCATGGCATTTGCTGAACTTGATAGGGTTCTTTTAGGATTTGTAGACCAATTGAAGTCCTTATCTCTAATTTATCAGATCTACAGCTTCGTGGAGTACACTTTCTCTAACTAACCAGCAGGTGGCGTCCACGAGCCACCTGTTCTCCACAAGCTAGTTCTCCCCTGCTTAGTCTTTTTGGTGAGTGGGGGAGTGAGTCTTGTGGGGTCCAATTGGTGTACCAAGCTTGCATGTGTAGTTGGTGTTGCCTGCCCTGTATATGGGGCGTGTTTCTGGGCAGTCAGGGAGGGGGGGGTGGCTCTAACAATCAAATCTCCCTGGTGATCCTAGAGTTTTAAAGCTGCTGCATTAGTCTAATCCTTCAGTTCAGTCCTGCCACAGTTTGTCTCTGCCACTGACCCACAAGTCCTTGGTATTGGCGTATGGCTCCTGAGACTTGCAAGTGGGCCCCTCTTCCAGGCCGTGCACCCCGGGTGCTCTGTTGAGGGATGACTGTGCTATGTCACAGGTGAGTGCCGTCCCCCCAGGGCAGTTCTGGGCTGCTGGGCTGTGTTGGGAGGCTCCCAGTCTGCTGAAATGATAGCTGAATGGGGCTTTGTTAATTCACACTGCTCTACCTTCCCAACTCTGGGACAATCAGCTGAGGTTGCAGGGAAGGCTAATGTCCACGCCCAGTTTTGTGGTGTGTGCCTGTTATTTGAAGCACTTCCGTCACACTGGGTTGTCTGGGGCAGTTCTCGGCTATGGGGCTGGCGATGGGCAGGAGTGTTTCCTGTCCACCAGGATGATGGCTGTGAGTGGACACCCCCCTTTTCTTGGGAAGTTGTGGTGTTTAGTGAATTTTCTCAGCCACTGGATTATTGCATTTTGTCTCAGAGCTCTCCTAGTTCTGCTCTTGACTTGACCTGCCCAAATAGCAAGTCTTTGAAGCTTTCTGTATTGGGCTTCTTAGAGTAATTGTTTTAGAAAAAGAAAAAAGGATTAAAAAAAAAAAAACAAAACACAAACAAACAAACAAAAAAGGGCCCTCCTCAGAGATCTAATGGCTTATTGAAATGCTAAGAGACAAAGCAACCAGGGCCATTAAGGAAAGGTCCACAGGGCAGAGAGATCAGCTTTTCTTCAGGATTTGCATATGCGCCTCAGGGCCCTTCCCCTTTCTATGTTCACCAGAACTCCAAAAATCCTCCGCTTTTATTTTGGAGTTTTTCATGTTGTTTTTTTTCTATGCCTGTCTCCTCTCTGCTGGGCTGGCTGCTCTCAGATTCTCTGGTTTCTGGTTTCAGTCTATCTATGGTTGGAGTTTGAATAAGTAGAATGAGTTTTCGATAAGAGCTGCCACTGCAGTTCTCCCTTCTCCTTCCCGGAGCTGACAGCCCCTCCTCCCCCGGGACTGAGCCTGGCAGGGAGGGGCGCGGGTCACCTGGCCGCAAAAACTTACAGATTTTGCTGATCTCAGCAGTTCCACGTTTTCATGTGTGTTGTATGAAGTATGCCCAAAGTCAGATTGCTCTGTGGTGTCCAGTCCACTCAGTTTCTGGCTTTCTACCTACTTTCCTGGAGGAGTAACTAAAACAAACAGCTCACCAGTCTGCCATCTTGCCCCGCCTCTAGCCTTGATTTTTTCTAGAATTACATAAATGGTGCCTCTGTCTTTTAAAGAACTAACATTAGTCAAGGAATGAGCCACGGGTGATCATCTTCTTCAGTAGCCACCAATTTGCCAAGCAGGTATTTAACTTGGTTCAGTCTACTTGTGGTAAAGTCGCAGGGTCCCGGGTCTGGCCCGACAGCCTCTGACCAACGCAGACAACTTCTGCCTCTCAAAATCTTTGTGGCTCCGGTTCTCTCCCCATCTCTTATAAACTTGCAAGGATTTAGCTTCGGTATTTGGCTTGGGAGCTTTTAGATGTATCTGACATGAAGTTACAAACACACCTTGTAGAATGAGCACAGCACTGAATTAGTAAGTGGTTGGGAGAGAGGCAAGAGCATCCTCACTGCTGTGATTCTTTGGCTTCCAAGGCCTGCTTGAGCTGCCAGCATCTCAGCTGGGTCAAGAGCATAATTCTCCAACAAGCCACTGGGCACCACCCTGCCTGGGCTAGGCCAGGGCAGCTGACATCCATTCACACTGCTGGAACAGAATCACCCCAGCATTTTTGAGGTCTCTCCTTTTTTAAAAAAGATATTAAATTTGAAGTGGAAGCTAGTCTCCCAAAAGGTCCGTTTTCTTCTCTTAGCATTTTCTGGTCTACACAAAAGTTGCACTCGATCTCAAGTTGAAATTACTAAAATAAAACCCATGTTGGGTGGCTGTCACAACATAGGAAGGAATGGGATGTTCATGCTAAGTAGCACATTTATCAGGGGCACTGTGGTTTGATATGAGTGTTCAGGCCTGCTCAAAAGGATAAACAGACTTTCTGGGATTATTAGATATCAAAGTCCTGTTCTGTCCACAGGACAGACCTCATTTGTAGCTGCAAACTGGAGCTTGACTTCAAGGTCCCAACCTATGACCTGACTTAGAGAAGAGCTTGGTTGGAGGGCTTTGATCGATGCTGGGCAGATATCAACCCTAGGAAACTGCTGTACCTGCTACTCAACCTCTAAGGCTTTGCTTCACTTTAAGAGACAAGTGTCCCCTGGTTAGATTCTGAAGTAACTCCGTAGGGTTTAAACTGGTGGATTAAAATTGGCAGAGACTCTTCCAGGAGCCACAGTGAAAGGAAGAGCCGTGAGATCAATGACAATGACACTTGTGGGAATAGACAGGTGGTGTGACCCCTGTCTTCCATGAATCAGCTTTGTGACCTTGGGCAAGTCACTGAACTTCCAAAGCGCCTTTGATCTCTAAGTGCTCTGATAGAAATTTTGAGAGGTAGTTACACAGTATAAGAGAAAGACATTTGTGATGAGAAAAGACAAAGATACAATCCAGTCTATGCTTTCTGGCATGAGTTGATCCCATTTTTCCCCATTAATGCTATCAGACTATAATCACTTAAATGACAGTGACTGGGTGGACTCTTTCAGAAAGGTTTATGAAACAGGTGCATTTTCACTTGAGTTTAGAGGGAAGGGAAGCCTGCTTTGGAATGGGAAGGATGTGCCAGGCAGGAATTTGCATACTGATGCCTTGGAGGTAGCCCTAGCTGGAGTGGAGAGTGGAGCTTGGGTTCAGGCAACTGAGTAAGAGAAAGATTAAGAGACTTTGAAGGTCATGGTAAAATGTCCTTTTAATTGACTGAAATATATAATGCATAGGCTTGTTGAAAATAAGGACAATGGATTGAACAAGAAATCGTCTGGTCTATTGGTTACAGTCGGTTGGATTTCATGGACTGGGAAAATAAATGTAAAAGCTGGAATGACTGACAGAGTTGCCAGTGAGATTCTTAAAACCTAAAAACAAACCAGAGAAACATCAAAAATCATCTTCTATTCCATTCATTTAGAAGAAGAACACATTGATACCAGAAGTTGCAGGAATCATCTCAGAATTTAGAAATAGAGTAAAATTAGCTTTATGAAAATTTAACATTGTTTTTCCCTCCCCTCTCCCTCTCTATTTTGACACAAATCAGCAAAAACTTTCATGGACTAGCCCCATGATCTAATAAACCCTCTCATTTTACAGGTCGAGAAGCTGAGCCCTGGGAGATAGAACCCCGTGTGCCTTAGTGCCCATGGGTGCCTCAATTTACAGAGCATGTTAGCAAAATCTCTGATAATAAAAGGATGCCTCTTGCTTTTCTTTGCAGGGAATCACTGAAGTCAGGGGAGAAGGTTGCCAGCAAGAGAAGTCAAGACCTGATCATTATTTTGTTCTTTCTGCTTAGCTTCAAATCCTGAAGGAAACTATAAGCTCTAGAATTTTAGAATTTGGACTTTTAGAATTAGAATTACAGAAGCCCACAGAGATTCCTTCCCATTCTAATTGGCATGATAGCTGACCCTTTAACCTGGATACACAGGCCCTAAATAGCCTGCTGAAAACACATTCTCCCCACCAAGGTTGAAGAATAGCAGTAAAATGAGTAAGATGAATGATTGTGGGACTGGAGATGGCGGGGTAGGGAGCATACCTGATTGGAACTTTTCCATATGAATATTTGTTGTAGGAACATGTTCAAAATGGCCATTTAAAATTGTTTGAACAGCACATTGATATCTGTGGAAGAAATCTAGAGTAAACTTTGCAAAATATCTCATTACGCTATTCTTATTTTCTAACTGGAATTGGCTGAGGCTTATGGTGGAAGGCTTTGGGAAGCCAGAGCATTCTGAGTTTTGCCTGCCATGTATGCTCCACAGAGGGGGACTGGGCCAGGGCAGATCAACCAGAACACTGTGCTGGAGCTACCCCAACCCTAACCCTAGCCCTAACCCTAACCCTAACCCTGTCCTGGGGTCCAGAATCCAAGACCCCAGAACAGGCCATTCAACACGGTGTTTGTATCAACTTTTAGCAGAACAAAACACAGAGGGGTTGTTCTGGGGTTCCCCCACAGACAGGTGGTGGTTACTCACACTCCATGCTGCTAAAGGAAGCCCTGTCTTTAAAATAGGAACCCTTCAAAAATAGTAATAATGCCTCATGCTTGGGAGTACCTTATGCTATACAGAACACCATCCCATCTGCCTTGCCATTGGGCCTCGCAATGGTCCAACAGAGTTGATGAAAGTGTGAAGGAACTATCCAGTAAAGAGACCAACTCATTTCTGGGCCCCCAGGGTTGGTATGTGCTAGGAATTCAACTAATGTTTGAAGGAAGCAAGGAAGATGGAAGGAAAGGAGGGCAGGAGGAAGAGGGGGAACACAAGGTGTCTCTAAAGAGGAGGAAACAGGTCATGGGAGAAAGTGATTTGTGCAAGGTGACCCAACTAATTGGTGGCAGGGGAGTGCGGGGGTAGGGGGCAGGACTCCTGGTCCAGTTCTCTTCCTTTCTGGGACCACCCTCTTCAGTGCCTCTCACTTGACCCTTTGCTAACAAGTGAATTTAAATTGGTCTATTTAAAGTGAATCAGCCAGTGAGGGCCCTGTTCTTGGAATGATGGTTGTGTGACTGAGCATCTCTAGAGTGCACAGGGATCTGGTGAGCCCCAGAAAGTGTCCAGGAGAGGACAATGGGGCAGCTGTGCATGTGATCAAAAGAATTCCAGATTGTGTCTGCCCTAATGCAGGGGTCTTGCCAACCCCTGCCCCTGCCCAGGCTATGGTTTTCTCATGGATAAAACACATAGTGACTGCCATGTCATTTTCTGCCTCCATCCTCTGCTTCCAACCCCATCCTGGTACCATCCCAAAGTTTTCTATCTTACTGATGCCTGTGTCTCCTTCCCTCTCTGCCCAGCATCTGCTTCAGGAGAATGGGGGAGAGGTGATTGGTGAGGGGAAGGATGCAGACGGCCAGAACTTCCCTGCTGCCCTCCCCTCCCCCTGTGGCCTGCTTGGCACAGAAGAAGAGATTCTGCAGCCAACCATCAACAGTGGATGACTTCCCGCAGTAAGGTTGCTCAAAGTGTTTTGACTTGTTGATTGGAGTAAACAAAAAATAATGTGACATTATTAATTACTCTTCATTTTTATATTAGATACTATCCTTTCAGAAACAATTTCATAGTACAGAGATTTTTTCTCTGTACAGAGGAGGGGGGAGAAGAAGGAAAGGAGGTGTCTGAAGCAATGGAGTACAGAAAATACTTGCTAGTTAAAGCTGGTTCAGACCCTACTACTTGTTTGGTTTTGATCAAATGTATTCATTCAGTGAACCTCTCCTGGAAGTCTTCTGCACGTGTGGTTCCGGAAGGACCCAGGGAAAGCAGAGATGAATGTAGCACAGTCTTCATTGGACCCCCTCAACCATCTAAGGACCAGCTATTTATTCCGTTAGGAACAGTCATGTATTCCAAGTATAAGTGTGTCTTTACTTCCTACAAGGTCTCAGCCACCAACACTGTTTGAAGGTTTACATGGTGTCTAATCCACCGGACAAAGGGACCTGCTTTCAGCATGGAGGTGCAGTAGTAGTTCCCATGAAATCAAGTGGTCATATCACATACCAAACCACCCAGAAGTGGCAAACCTATAAGAACATAGGCATGAGCTGCTGAAAGCACAGCTGAAACTCTAGCTCAGAGGTGATAACTTTATAAGGATCAATCATCAACCTCCAGGAAGCAGTATGCATGGATGTTCCTCCATTAATTGAGATGTGACTGCTCTTTATACTCTTAATATGTTAAATTACATTGATTAATTTTTCAATGTTAAACCAACCTTGCTTACCTAGGGTAAAAATCTGCTTGCTCATAATGCATGACCTTTTTGATATGTTGCTGCATTTGATTTGTTAATATTTTGTTAAGGATCTTTGTATGCAGAAGAGCTAACATAGCAGATCTGAGATTGTTATCCTTAGAAGAGCCTGCTTGCAAGATTGGCCTTTGGCTAAGATCTGGATTTGGGGAGTGTTCTACCCCCTATCTGATAAGAGTGACTCACAGTGCCTAAACCGTTTGTGTAAACAATCTGGTTTATGCTGCACGTCTCCCTTCCTTCTTGTGGTCTGGAATTTTCATACATGTGGGCAGAAGGTGCTTATGGTACCAGCCTTAATAAAAATCCTGGGCACTGGGTCTCCCATGAACTTCCCGAGTAGACAACTTGTTTCCAGAGGAATTAAGAACATCCTTTGTGACTCTACTGGGAGAGGAATCAGGAAATCTTGTGCTTGGTTTCTTCTAGATTTTGTCCCAAGCACTTTTTCCCTTTGCTGATTTTGTTTATATCCCTTCACTGTAATATATAACCATGATTAACTGAGTCCTGTGAGTGCCTCTAGCAAATCTTTGAACCTGGGGGTGGTAATGGGGACCCCACAATAATTTGCATCTATGTTCACGAGGGATGTTGGTCTGTTCTTTTCTTTTCTTGTAAGGTCTCTGTCAGGTTTTGATGTCAGGTTATGCTGACCTCATGAAAAGAGTTTTTTTTTTTTTCTCTCTTCCTCTGTTTTATGAAAGAGACCTGTATTATTTCTCCCTTAAAATTTGACTAGGAAGGAGCATGAGGGAATTTTCTGTGTATGATGGAAATGTTATTTATATCAATAGATTGTGTGCTATGTGGGTATATGCATTGTCAAAACTCTTTGAATGGTGTATTTTAAATTTCATTTTTGTAAATTTTACCTTAAAAATAGGAACCATAAAAAATACCGAAATCTCATTAGATTTGCTTTTTACAATGATATAGGTCAGTACTTCTGAAACTATCTCCTATTTATTCAAGGCTTGAACAAATTAACAAATATATTGAGGATAATGGGAACGAGAGTTCTCACTGTTGGGAAAGGGAGTTAAAATGCGGATGAGGGGAGACTGGAATATACATTGAGGTTTTGGATTTGGTGGTATCAATATAAACTCATGAAGCAATCACACCAGTAGCAAAAGCATACCTAGCACCCAGGACTTGATTTTTAATACCATCCTGCACAAAATGAAGCATACCTCCTTGGGGAAATGACTTATTGCTGGTATCTTCCAGCCCTTACCTTACTTGGCTCTTCAGCAGTTTTAAACATTGCTGAACACTTTCTTCTTCTGCACTGTCTTCTGTTGGCTTTTCCGATCGTATAACCTTTGTTTTCTTCCTACATCTATCATCACTCTTATGTCCCTTTTTAGGCTCATTCTTTTCAGCCCACCTATTAAATAAATATAGGTGTTTCTCAACACTCAGTTCTAGGTCCTTTTCTCTTTGCATTTTACACCCTTTCCCCCTAATTTCATCAATGTCTGTGGCATTAATTAATGCATATATATAAATGACTCAACAGCCCTGCCTTCTACTTAGAGCTTCAAATATCTCACTGCCTATTTGACATCTCCATTAGGATGTTTCAAAGACAACTTAAACATAACATGTCTGAAACCAAATTTATGATCCCCCCCCCCCCAAACTGCTATCTCAATTAAAAGCACCCCATCCACCTAGTTCCACAAGTCTTCTGAGCCAGGAGCCGCCTTTCTACTTTCCTCTGCTTCCCCCACCCATCCATTATCACTTGTGCCAGTTTGGATGTATTATGTCCCCTAAAACATCATATTCTTTAACACAATCTTGTGGAGACAGATGTATTAGTGTTGATTAGGTTGGAATCCTTAGATTAAGTTGTTTCCATGGAGATGTGAACCACTCAACTGTAGGTGATAATTCTGATTGAATTATTTCCATGGAGGTGTGGCCCCGCCCATTCAGCGTGGGTCTTGATTTATTCACTGGAGTCCTATAAAAAAGCTTACAGACAGAAGGAGGTCACTGCTGTAGCAGAGAGAGACATTTTGAAGATGGCCATTGAAAATAGACTTTTGCTACTCCAGAGTTTGCCTGGGAGAAATACCCCCAGATGCCTAGAGAGAAACGTCCTGGGAGAAAGCCATTTTGAAACACAACCTGTGAGCAAAGGAAGAAGATGCCAGCCACGTGCCTTCCCAGATAACAGAGGTGTTCCAGACACCATTGGCCATTCTTCTGTGAGGGTACCTATTGTTGACAACTTAGCTTGGACACTTTTATGGCCTTAATTCTGTAACTTTGTAACCAAATAAACCCCCTTTATAAAAGCCAATCCATTTCTGGTATTTTGTGTAATGGCAGCATTAGCAAACTGGAATATCACTAACTACTGTTAATTATAATCTCTTCTGTATCTCTGGGGTCATATTTTTTTCCATATCCATTCCTAATCTATCCAGTTAAATGGCCTCTGGTCTCACCTGGACTACAGGAATTATCTCCTAAATATTTTTCCTTCTTCCGTTATTGGCCTTCTCCATTCTATTTGGAACACAACAGCCACTGTAATCTTTTCCAGATGAAAACTTGATCCTGTTACTTCCCCAATTAAAAGCATTCATGGCATCCCCTTGCTCTTAAAGACCAAAATCCTTCACATGGGTCACAAAGGCCCTGAATGGTCTTTGTAGCCCGTGCCATCCTCTGTCTCATCCTAAACTATACTTGTCTTACCCTCTGTGGTCCAGACTTTAGGTCCTTACAGGCAAATGTACCTTCTTTCCAGAGAGCTGTTGCACATGGGTCAGGTCTCACTTTTATAGCTGTGGAAGGATGAGTTTTCCTTTCTTCTGTTATTCTTTCTGGAGCCTAGTGCCTCCTAGGCTTAAAATAATAAAATAATAGGAATTAATTAATTAATTAATTTATTTATTTATTTATTTATTTATTTATTTATTTATTTTTAGTGCAATCCAAGACAGAAAAGGGATACGGGCAAATTTTTTTTAACCCCTTGAGGAATAGGAGATGGACATTGGCAGGTTGCCTATATGGTGCTGGGAATCTGATTGGTTTTCACATATCCTACCTGGAGGTGGATCTGCTCTGTGGACTTCTTCCTCTGTTTTTCAGCCTGGGCTTCTGAAGCAACTCCTGCCTCTTCCTTCAGCAGAGAAAAGGAGCATGAGTAAATGTCAACCCATGCAGAAGTTCACGTGCAAAAAGAGGTGAGAACTTGGGGCATCAGAGTAGAGAACAAAGTAGTTAAAACATCTGAGCAGCTGACGGAAGAAGGTGTAAGGGGACAGTCCCCATTTTCCAGAATTAAGGCATCCTTCTGTGAGTTGCCTGTGAACTCAAAGCAAGGAGGATAAAATGGAGAATCTATTCTGAAATTTGGTTAACATCTGTATTTCCCACTGGTCTGAAGGTCTTTGAAGGTAAACAGAAACTGTGCGTGTGTTCCCATCATTAGATCCCTTGGGCTCAACATAGTAGGCACTCAAAAAAAATATTTATTGTCTGATAGCTAAACAAATAATTTGATCTGCTCTCTTTCTTGAGGACATTGGCTTCTGTGGATACAAAATTTAATATAAGCAAGTAATCATATTTAGCTAAAATATTCCAATTTTATTTGTTACATTTAAATGTAGCAGACAAAGGTGTGAAACATTATTTCCAATTATGAATAACCCTCAGCCTGAATAGTTAACAAACCGATTTATCAAGGGGGAAACAAAATTATTTTTTAAAATTCTTAAAAGAATGCAAATATATATCGAAAATGCTTTCTTATGGCATATTTTATTTTCAAATTCATGTATCTTTTTATTTTAGAAATGTATCTTAAGTACAGTTCTGTTTTTTTTGATCCTATCTGAATTGAGAATCCCTTCCTTTTAAAGAGGAATTTAACCCATTCACTTTAAATAAAATAAGGTCTGTGATGATAGAATGCAAACAAGGATAAATATATCTGTAGTTACAATAGGCTGATAGTGGTTTTGTATAGGAGATACGAGAAAGGGTGACTCTGTCGGAATGACCAGGGTGAGTGGAGAAAAGCCCCATTAGAATTGGAGAAAATAAAACATTATACAATATTTTTAGAGAAATAAGAGAAGTCTTCTACCATTAAATTAATACAGACAATCTAATACTTGCTTTGGCATACACATGAAACATGACTATAATTTTTATGCAAGCACTACTAAATTTGCTTTAAAGATGTGTGTACATATTTGTATGTGTTCTACTCTTTTTTAACCACACTGACTATTCAGAAGTGCTATTATTTTATTAAATAATCAACATCTGACTTTAGTCAGGATTGAGGTTGATTTTAGCGTTTAAAACAGCCTCCCTTTCCTCGCTCCCTCCTCTTTGTCTTTCTTGTAATTTGGGAGGAAAAGACTAGATACCTCACAGTTTATTGGGAGAGAAACATCACAAAATCAAGAAGAGCTATTCTAAATCCAGTGCCCCATAAAGGAAGAATTTATATTTACCCATGTCATTACCCTCACTGGAGATCTTTATTTCTTCATAAGGCTTTGATCTATTGCCTATTGTCCTTTCCTTTCAACCTGAAGACCTCTGTTTACCACTGCTTGTAGGACAAGTCCAGTGGTGATGAACTCCTTCAGCTTTTGCTTATCAGGGAATGTCTTAATCTCTCCCTCATTTTTTAAAAAATTTTATTGAGATTGTTCACATACCATACAATTATACAAAGATCCAAAGTGCACAATCAGTTGCCCACAGTACCATCATACAGCTGTGCATCCATCACCATAATTAATTTTTTCCTAATTTTTAGAATATTTTCATTACTCCAGAAAAGAAATAAAGACAAAAAAGAAAACTCAGTTCCTCCCTTACCCCTAACCACCCCCCTCCATTATTGACTCATAGTATTGGTATAATATATTTGTTACTGTTGATGAAAGAATGTTAAAATACTGTTAACTGTAGTACATAGTTTGCAATAGGATATTTTTCCCTATATACCCCTCCATTTTAGCTTCTAGTTAATAGTGTCAAATACTTGTTCTAGTTCATGAAAGAGATTTCTAATATTTGTACAGTTAATCATGGACATTGTCCACCACAAGATTCCCTGTTTTATACATTCCCATCTTTTAACATCTAACCTTCCTTCTGGTGACATACATGACCCTGAGCTTCCCCTTTCCACCACATTCACACACCATGCAGCACTGTTAGTTATTCTCACAATAACATACTGCCATCACCTCTGTCCACTTCCAAACACTTAGGCTCAACCTAGTTAAATGTTCTACTCATAATAAGTAACCACTCCCCATTCCTTAGACTCATTCTATATCCTGTTAACTTATATTTCATGTCTATATGTTTACATATTATAATTAGTTCATATCAGTGAGACCATACAATATTTGTCCTTATGCGTCTGACTTATTTCACTCCCTTTAGGTTTCTTCATCAACCCATTTTTTTTTGATAGTTTTGTTCACCCACTATACTTTCCATCCTAAGTAAACAATCAATGGTTCCCTGTATAGTTACATATTTATGTATTCACCACCATCACCACTATCTATATAAGAACATCTCCATTTCTACCACAAAGGAGGAAGAGTCAAAGAAGGTAGAGAGACAAAAGAAAAAGAAAAAGAAAGAAAAAAAATCATGACAGCTAAAAAGCAACAAAAGGAAAGATAGAATTAAATTAAAGTAGAATAAAAGAGTTAGATAACATCACCATTGCCTCCCCTCATGTCCTTCTCTTATAGGCATTTAACTTTGGTATATTGCATTTGTTACATTAAAGGAAGCATAATACAAAGTTTCTGTTAACTTTTCTCTAGTTTGCATTGATTGTATTTTTTCCCCAATACCACCCTATTTTTAACACCTTGCAAGGTTGACAGTCATTTGTTCTCCCTCATGTAAACACATATCTGTACATTTTATCACAATTGCTGAACACTATAGGTTTCACTGAGTTAATAGAGTCCCAGTCTTTATCTTTCCTCTTTCCTTCTGGTGTCCCACATTCTCCTAACCTTCTTCTTTCAACCATACTCACAGTCATCTTTGTTCAGTGTACACACATTGCTGGGCTACCACCACCCAAAATTATGTTCCAAACCTTTCACTCCTGTCTTCTCCTATGTGTCTATAGTGCTCCCTTTAGTATTTCCTGTAGAGCAGGTATCTTGTTCACAAATTCTCTCACTGTCTGTCAGAGAGTATTTTAAACTCTCCTTCATATTTGAAGGACAGTTTTGCCAGATATAGGATGCTGGGTTGGTGGTTTTTCTCTTTCAGTATCTCAATTATATCACACCACTTCCTTCTTGCTGCCATGGTTTCTACTGAGAAATCTGCACATAGTCTTATCAAGCTTCCTTTGTATGTGATGAATCACTTTTCTCTTGCTGCTTTCAGGATTCTCTCTTTGTCTTTGATGTTTGATAATCTGATTAAGTGTGTTGGTGTAGGTCTGTTCGGATCTATTCTGTTTGGGGTGTGCTGTGCTTCTTGGATCTGTAATTTTATGTCTTTCATAAGAGATGGGAAATTTTCATTGATTATTTCCTCTGTTATTGCTTCTGCCCCTTTTCCCTCCTCTTCTCCTTATGGGACACCCATGACATGTACATTCATACATTTCATGTTGTCATTCAATTCCCAGAGATGTTGCTAATATTTTTCCATTCTTTTCCTTATCTGTTCTTTTATGTGTAGGATTTCAGGTGTCTTGTTCTCCAGTTCCTGAGTGTTATCTTATGCCTCTTGAGACCTGCTGTTGTATGTCTACATTGTGTCTTTCATCTCTTGTGTTGTGCCTTTCATTTCCATAGATTCTGCCAGTTGTTTTTTCAAATTTTCAATTTCTACCTTATGTTTGCCCAGTGTTTTCTTTATAGCCTTTGTCTCTTTTGTTATATCTTCCTGAACTTTATTATATCTCTTTGAAAATCTTTAATAGATTGTTTCATTAAAGTGAAACAATATCTCAACTGTATCTTGATTGAGGTGTAAGTTTCTTCCTTTGACTGAGCCATATCTTCATTTTTCCTACTATAGATTGTAGTTTTCTGTTGTCTAGGCATCTGGTTTCCTTGGATACCCCAATCAGATTTTCCTAGACCAGTATGGGTTCAGGTCTCATAATGGGGTTATATTCAGGGTGTATCTTAGAGGAATGACAGACTTTTCTGTCAGGTTTCAGTCACTGTACTTTTCTTAACCTGCCCAGCCAGTGGCACCTGTCAGCCTGTCACTCCCAGCTGGTGTAAGGAGATGAGACCCCTTCAGTTTCAGTTTTGGCTGTCTTCCCCCAGACTCTGGGGTCTGGTTCTGAAGGGAAATCTGTGCCCTACCTCCTTAGTCTTAGGGAAGATACACCCCCTAGGAATTTATCATCTGCATTTAATAGTCTCTCTGATTCTATTATTTCCACCCTTGTCTGGATCAGAGCACTGGGAACTGAAAATGGCTGCAGCTCTCTCCACTGAGCCCCTCAGGTTGAGAGAGAGAAAAAGGGACAGAAAACCCCCTTTTGGAGCCAGTACACAGCCCCCCAGTTTCACTCATTGGCCAGAGGTAATACCTGATCTTTTGGGCTCCCCCTTCCAGTACAGATGAGTCTTCTGGTTCTTTAAGTTCAGTCATCACTAAAAGCCTCTGTCTGCTTGTTGGGGGGTTGTAGCTTGTATTCAGCAGTCCACATTTGTCAATTAAATCCCCAGTTGGAGCTCAGCTGAGTTATATTTGCTTTCTCAGAGAGTGCCCCTGGTTTCTACCACAGTGAGGTTTTGCAGCAAAGCCTGCCATAGGGGAGGAGGCTCTTGGCATGGTTCTGCAGCTTTTACTTGCAGATTCTAGGCTGTGATCTTGGGCATTCCTCCCCATCCAGGTTGGTGTACGATGTGTGGACAGTCACGGTTGTCCCCCAGCAATTATTCCAGATTATTTACTAGTTCTTACTTGCTGTTTATTAGTTGTTCCAGGGGATTGACTAAATTCCACTCCTCTCTATGCCACCATCTTGCCCCTCCTCCTCCCTCATTTTTGAAAGACAGTTTTGCTGAATATGGAATTCATGGTTGGCAATTTTTTTGCTTTTAGCACTTTAACTATGTCATCCCACTGCCTTTATGCCTCCATGGCTTCCAATGAGAAATTGGAACTTGATCTACTTGGGGCTCCCTTTTATGTGACACATTGCTCTCTTCTAGTTTTCAGAATTCTGTTTATTTCTGGCATTCAGCAATTTGATTATAATATGTAGCAGCATGGGTCTATTTGGGTTTATCCTGTGTGGAGTTCATTGAGCATCTTGGATGTGTATAATCATGTCTTTCATTAAATTTGGGAAGTTTTCAGCCATTATTTCCTTGAATATTACCTCTGCCCCTTTCTTTCCTTTTTCTCCTCCTTCTAGGTCTCCCATAATGTATATATTGGTATGCTTGATGGTGTCCCACAAGTTCCTCAGGCTCTGTTCAATTTTCTTCATTCTTCCTTTCTTCTGTTCCACAGTCTAGATGATTTCAATTGTTTTATGTTTAAGTTCACTGATTCTTTTTTTCTGTCAGCTCCAATCTGCTGTCGAACCCCTCTACAGAATTTTAGATTTCTGTTTTTGTTGCTGTTTTAATTTGCTAAGAAGCTCAAATCAGATACCATGAAATGTATTGGCTTTAACAGTGGGAATTTATTAGCTTACAAGCTTAGAGTTTTTGGGCTAAGAAAAATGTCCAAATGAAGGCATCATCAGGTAAGTGCTTTCTTCCTTAAGGCTGGCTGTCTGTGATCCTTGGCTCCTCTGTCAGATTTCAAGGCACATAGTGATGTCTACTGGTCTCTCCCTTCTTTTCTGAGTTCCCTTTCTTTCAGCTTCTTGCTTCCATGGCTTTTTCTCTGTGTATTTATCCCATTTAAAAAGGACTCCAGTAAGAAGATTAAGATCCACCCTGGGCCACAACTTAAATGAGTAACCTCATCAAAAGATCATACTTACAGTAACTTACACCAACAGAATGGATTAGCTTTAAGAACATGCTTTCCTGGGATACATAGTTTCAAATCACCAAGGTAGTCTTAAACTCTTTTGGTTCCTTTGTATAATTTCCATCTCTATATTGATATTTTCTGTGTGTTCATCTATCATTTTTCCTGATTTCATTTATTTCTTTGCCTATGTTTTTCCCTGGTTCTTTGAGCATATTTAGGACCATTTTAAATCCAATTAAATTCCAGTGACCCGAAGACCATCCCCGTACTATCTGGCTCAAGTATCTTGATTGGAACATAAACAGATGGAAAATGAAAAGGAAAAACAGAACTTACAAAGTATTCCAGTCTATATTTTAACATTTTAATGTACATATTGTGGTCTATACATACATATTAATGGGTTTGATAAATCATGATCTATGATACATAAACTGCTCTCCTTAACCGAAGGTCAGGTTCATCCTGCTTCTGGTGCATTCACCAGTTGGGGCTAAGAACCTCTCGAGGGAAAGCCTTTCCCACAGCATTCTTAATTAACCTTCCTCCCATGCAGGTTGGCAATACCACAAAATGCCCCTTCCCAGAGTATTTTGGAAATTACATTCCCAGTGAGAAATGAGAAATGCAGACCCACAAGGAGCTGGAAGGGAAATCAGGACACAATAACTTGCTCAACTTTGTAGGGCTGGAAAGGGAGAAGGATATACAATTTCAGAATTAACATTTTTAAAACTAGGGAGGGAAGGCTCAGTGGAGTCGTTTTGGGTTCCAGACTCAGCCCTGAGCTTCTGGTATAACAAGCCCTGAGAGACATACTGTGTGACATAGAAGCATGATGCTGGTGTTTCCAACTTTTTGCCTGGTAGCCAACTGTTCGAACAATTCTAAGATTGGTCTTATGTTTGCAGAACTTATGGGCTTTACCGTTTGGCTGAGAGAGGAGGTTTTTACAAAGTGAGTGTTTTAGTGCCTCCAAAAGAGGAAGAAGAGGCCCAAACCAGAGTTTTGGAAAGCATCTATCCTGCTACAGATCTGAGATCTGTTGCCATTGTGAGAAAGGGGGTGACCAGAGATGGAAGGAACTATGTTTGTGAAGGACTTTGAGCCTCAGAGCAGAAGTGCAGTCTCACGGCCCAGGTGGCCAGACAATGTGGAGCATTTGAGAATCCAGCCTCCCCCTCCCTCCACTCCAAAGCACCAAGATCTGGAGCTCTGGTGCCCTGAAGAGCTGCCCACGGCCCAGAGCAGGCGGTGGAGGGGTGGAAACACCTGACGAGCCCGGCACAGATCTACTTGGCAGGCTTGTTTCTGAGTGTGTGGGAGGCACTGCCACTGTGGGGAGGCCTATAAAATGGTGGGAAGCAGTGCTGAAGTCCTGACTTAGCAGGTAAGGGCTAAAAGTCCCCAAACCCTCATAGTTTAGCCATAAAAGCTCAAATGCTGTCATTTGCTCCCAAAGGCTGGTGAGGTCTAGAACATTCCATTTACAACCTCGTATCAAAAACAGCCTTGGGAGCTCATGTACTAGATCCTGTCAAGATGGAAAAGAACTATATTTATCCCCAAACAAAACCAATAATAATAACAACAATAAAAATAGGCATGCATCTCAAAGGAAACCTGTCCTAGGGACAAGTGGGAAGCAGGGGTTCTTTTAAACAGCCTTCCACTCCTTGCTGCCACAAATTCCCAAGAATTTCCTTTGAGTCATTGAAAAGTGGAGAATTGTAAGGCCTGCTTCCCCATGCCCACAAGCCTTGCCTGAAACCCCACTCTCAAAAAATCTTCAAAAGCAAAAAATCAAGGAAAATAACTCAGTTGCACCCTGGTTTGGGCAAGACACTCCCAACATTTGCCAAGGGAAGACTTTCTTTCCTGTACCAGTTTTAGAGAGCAAGGAGGGAAAATGGACTCTTCCTTCATTGTGATATCAAAACATCTTTCTCCAGGCGCAGCTACAGGACTGCTTTTTATTCTACATGCTACAGCCCTTCCATTTCTTTCACTTTCAGTTCTGTTCAGGACATGGCATAAAAGCTTTCCAACATACTTCTTTGTAACCCTACTTCAAAACAGACTAATAAAAAAGCAGACATCGAAATAACGAAATGTGAGATTTATTAAACTGCTTCATTTCAATTCCATTTCATTATTCATATTTGAAACCTTATCTTTTAAAAATTTTTATTGTGGTAAAATAGGTATAATGAAAAATTTGCCATTTTTACCATTTTAAGTGCATAATTCAGCAGCATTAATTACATTTACATAGTTGCTCAGCCATCACCACTGTCTATTTCCAAAACTTTTTCATCACTCTGAACAGAAACTCTGAACCCATTAAGCAAACTCTCCATTCTCCCCTCCCCTCAGCCCCTAGTAACCTGTCATTTACTTTCTGCCTCTCTGAACTTACTTCTTCTAGATATGTCTTATTAGTGGAATCATATAATGCTTGCCCCTTTGTATCCAGTTGATTTCACTCAACATGATGTCTTCAAGGTTCATCCACGTTGCAGCATGTATCAGAACTTCATTCCTTTTTATGGCTGAATAGTGTTCTATTGTGTGCGTATATACCACAATTTGTTTATTGATTCATCTATTGATGGGTTGTTTCTACCTTTTGGCTACTGTGCATAATGCTGTGAAATCTTATTTTTGGCAGAAGGAGGGAAAAGGTGGTAGAAGATCAGGGATGGCAGAAATGCCAAAGTCTTATCTAGTTGAGTCAGGAGACATTGTCCACAGTTTCTAGCACAAGAAATAGAGATCTAATAATTTTATTTAAACACAGAAGTACTAAAAATTATACTGTCATGATAATATACTTGGAGGATTGTGGGAAAAGAATGCCTATCCTATACAGCATGGATTTTATCTAGGGTTGCTAACCAAGAAAAAATGAGGAGGCTTATTACTTCATTTTATGACAGTAACTTCCAGTAGGACTGAAAACTGAAATCATTACAAAATAGTCAGCTCTAAGAAGCAGAACTGGGAATGGGGAAGATTTTTGCTTTTCCATATTTGTTTCTGTATTTTTTTTCATGGGCATGTATTATTTTGATTAATTTTTTTGAAATAAAAGAGTCCAACAGTAAAATGAATTTTCCAGGCAGAGTTGGAAGGGGCCCAAGGAGGCACTGTAGAGCCAGGGAATCTGGGTGCCCTCTGGGTGCCCTCTGGGTGTCAGACATCTGCTCCGAGGAAGGACAACTTGTAATGGCTGAAGAGCTCTTGGAAGATTGTTGTTGTCAAAGAGCTCCTGGTTGCACTTGTGCCCGAGGACCCACATTTCATAAAGCCACCTTTGGCAGCACCACGACACATCCATGCCTAGCCTGGGTTTGGATCACAAATCTGTGCAGACAGGAAATAAAGAGGGAATGGAAGCATTGACGAAAGCAGTGCTTAAATCATCTGGGGTGCTTTTTATCCAGGAATAGATTTGCTGATCATATAAAACGGCTCCCAATTTCATTTGAAAAGTTACCACTAGCATGAGTATTGGCAGGATACTCACATGGACTTGTAAAACAGCCAGCAAACACGGGGGTGTTTTTGGAGTTGGGAAGGCTTTTAAAATTTGTTCTGAAAGAGGTAGAGGGCAGAGGAGTCATTTCCATCCAGTTTTTCTCTCTCTCTCTCCATTTTAAATTCATTTCAAAGATGGGTTTTGGAAAGCAATGTTAATTCCTTGGGGGCTATACAGCTGTTCTATCAAAGACAAAATGTAATGAGACCTTTACTAGGCACTGGGAAGACTGTGCTTGGAAATGCAGGGTGCTCTCTGTCATGCAACACTTTTAGGGGTGGAAATCCTATTTTCTATGTACTCGACCAACTGACTCAAGAATTCAGGTTGTAGCCATTCACCACGTTTATTGCAGAAACAATAAGGATGTTCTTTCCCAAGCCAGGCTTGGTCCAGGGGTTGTTCTTTGGAACTCTGCCCCGGTCTCTCTTGAGCAGGTATAAATTAATTTGTGAACGTAGTGTCAAGAGCTTGAGAAATTGATAGTCGATTCTGATAAAGACAAATAAGGGACAAATATAGAGAGTACATGGAATCCTGACTTGGGGATCAGAGAATCCCAACTCTGTTTCTTATTGGTTTATCTGTTTTTGTCTGAGCTTGGGTCTCTCTGAAAAGGAAGAGAAAAGCAGTGTGAGCAGGTGGAAATGCTGTAGGCTTCAGAATTTGACAGACTTGCCTTCAAATTTTGGCTGTGCTACTCTTTGTGTGAGTTTAATCTCTCCTAATCTTAGTTTGCTCTATTAAAAATGGCTCAACAGATGAATGGATAAACAAAATGTAGTATATTCGTATAATAGAATAATATTCAGCAATAAAAAGAAGTGAAGTGCTGGTACATGTTACAATGTGGATGAACCTGGAGTGAAATAAGCCAGACACAAATATTGTATGATTTATTTTATATGAAAATACTTAGAATAAGCAAGTTCACAAAGACAGAAAGCAGAATAGTGGTTAACAGGGCTGGGATGAGGGATAAAATGGTTAACAGGGCTGGGATGAGTTATTGCTAAATAAGTATGAATTTTGGTTTGGGATGATGAAATTGTCTGGAAATAGAGAGTGCTAAAAATTGCATAGTACTGTCAATGTACTTAAAGTCAAAGAATTGTTCACTTAAAATGGTTAAAATTATTCTTATGTTATGTATATTTTACTACAATTAAAAATAAGTAATTTTTTTAAATAGGTATAATAGATTAAATGAGATGAAGTGTGTGAAAATGTCTGGGACATTCTAGTTTTTATTCCACCAAAAAGGTAAGAGCTAAGGAAGAAAAATAAAATAAAATAAAATAAAATTCTGCCTACCATAGCAAAATAGGAGAAAGAGTGAGGGAAGGCAGGGAGAACTGTGAGTAAGAGAAAATGGCAAATTTGGGAACATGAACTAGTGTGAAAGCTCTGAGTTGCTCCCAGCTTGAGAAAAAGCAAACTTCAATGAACTTGGAGCCCTTATATCTTTTGGGAAACATTTGCTACTACAGCCACTACAATTCTAATATTCATGATAACTGAAGCTGTGGGGTAGTTGAGAATGCCCAAGGAGAGTCTGTAGAAGGAGAAGAGAAGAGAGCTCTGGACATAACTTTGAGGACTGCCCATATTGAAGGTGAGGACAGAGGAAGAGAAGCCAAGAGGTCAAAGGAGTGACCTTCAGGGATCTAATGGAAGTCCAAGGAAGGAAGTGATTTACGAAGGAGGAAGACTTCAGGGACATCAAAGGCTGTTGGAAGTCCAAAAAGAACGGAATATAGCTATTATATTTAGCCCAAAGGAGATTTTTAATGATCTTGTCAAAATAGTTTCAGCAATGGCTCAGGAGTAAGAGGGAGAAAATGCAGACAACTTTGGGAAGGTGGGAGGTGGAAAGTGCCAGAGGAGAAACGTGGTGGTAGGAAGGCATGTTTCTTCCTTCTTTCCTTCCTCCTCTTTTTCCTTCATTCCTCTTTTGCTCCCCTCCCTTATTTTCCTCCTTTAGGTAGAAAGACCTAAGCACATTTAAATTCTAATGAGAAAGAGAAATTGAAGATACAGATGAACATTTTCCAGAGCTCTTATCTTCTGCCCAGACCAATCTCCCATATAAGCAGTTGTTGACCAAGTAGCTCCATGTAGGAACATCCCCTGGGTACATGAAGTCTAAATGGATTTTCTTAACCCCAACCCCAGACTCTGGCTTCTCCTTCTGGCTGGCAATCCATTCTCCCAGTGCCTCAATTTTGAAACCTGTGGGTCACCCTAGATTCCACCTTCTCTCAGCCCACCCCAGAGTCCTGTCCATACCACCTCCTCTGCACCCTCACATCCCTCACTTACCTTCACCCCTGCTGTCACTCCTTAGCTGAGATCCTCACTTTCTCTCATCTAGACCATTGAAGGAGAGCCTCTGAAATGGCTGTCTCTAGTCTCATCTCCCTAAGATCTTTCCTCAATTCAGCAACCTCCTCTTTTGAAGGACCTCCTCTGATTCTGAATCCCAACTCTATGAAAAGTTCTGCACCTTCCCAAATGTGTGATGTGGCTTTCTTGTCTTTAGCATTGAAGCATTCCTGAGTTTGGGACATACCTCCTATCCCCATGTCTCAGGCCCAAACCATGACTACCATGTCTGAATCCTTTTCTGATTTGTTTTATTCTCCTACCCTCAGGGGGAACTGAGCAGTCCTTTCTTATGTCCCCACTGTTTCATGTCTCTCTGCCCCTTCTCCTTAGTGAGTAAGCTCTTTAAAGGCTGGGATAGTATCTTATTAATCTCTGTACCTCCAGCATCTGGCCCAATAGCAGAAACTCAATGAATGGATAAATGAACGAATGAACAAAAGAAAATGAAGAAAGGGCTAAATGGCAAGATTTGTAGCACTGGTTCTTCACATATACCACCATCTGGTGTGGTTTAAACAATAAACGTTCATCGTCTCATGGTTTCATTAGCTAGAAGTCCAAAATAAAAGTGTCTGTGAGATTATGCTTTTTTCCAAGAGTCTGTGGCATTCTGGTACTGGCAGCTGGTAATCCTTGGAGTTCCTTGGCTTGCATCTCTGCCTCTCATCACATGATATCCTCTCCTTTGTCACTTCTTTGGCCTCTGGGTCCTCTTCATAATGCCTCCAGTTTCTGGATCAAGATCCACTTCATTCAGTTGGGTCTCACTATAACTAAAAAAAATATCCTTAAGAGGTCCTGCTTACAATGGGTTCACACCAACAGGGCATGAGACTAAGAACATGCCAAAGTTGAGGTACATAATTCAATCTACCAGAAACTGTAACTGGATTAAAGTCTAGTCTTGCTTCCTCTTGGGGCTTCCCTCCTTTAAGGAAAGGCAGGTTACATTATTTTCTAGTATGCTCTGGATGATGAGCTTCAAACCTGTATATTTCAAATTTTTAAGTTTGAGATTTTGGGACAGAAACTTAGAGTGTGTCTGTACATGTATTCTAGACTCATTTTGTATCTTTTATTTAAAAGATGCATTTAAAGAAACTTCATCATCGAAAAGAAATCTGTCTAAGTGTGATTGTGAAAACCTTGTGGATTACACTCCCTTTATCCAGTGTATGGATGGATGAGTAGAAAAATGGGGACAAAAACTAAATGAAAAATAAGGTGGGATGAGGGGATGATTTGGGTGTTCTTTTTGATTTTTATTTTTTATTCTTATTCTGATTCTTTCTGGTATAAGGAAAATGTTCAAAAATAGATTGGGGTGATGAATGCACAACTATATGATGGTACTGTGAACAGTTGATTGTACATCATGGATGATTGTATGGTATGTGAATATATCTCAATAAAACTGAATTTAAAAAAAAGAAATCTGTCTAGTTGATTGCTACAGGTGAGTTTTTATAATGCTAAATTATCTTCCTTTACTATCTTCATACTTTGCTCTATCCACCACGTGACATTTCAGAGGCTGCAGTATGAGCAGGAGGTGTTGCCCAACTGTTCATTTGTACAATATCAGTAACAGTTTCTATTACTCTAGTTCATTAGGATTGTCTTTCTGGATTATGAAACTTGTATTTAAAAAACTCAGCTTCATATTTTTTCCTAACCAAGTTTCCTAAATATTTGGATTGGTATCACAAACAAGGGATGCGTCATCTGAAAAATCGTCCTTAGTACTATAGTTCTCAGGCATTTGCGTCATTTCTTATCTGAGGATTATGTTTGTCCCTGCAGATAGAACATCTGCAAAAAGTTGTCTGATGTTCTCTGATGGAAATTTCACAGTCATAGAATATCCAAGTGGAAGGATTTTCTTTTTTAAAATCAGTTTGTCTAACACGGTATCTGGGGTATCAAATACACACCATTGAACAAATATCTGCTGACACGCATACTTTTAGAACTTTTAGATCATGTCTATATAATACCCACAGGGGCAATATGACATAAATCAGCAGTTCACCTGCCAAGTTTCCTTTGTAAACTTGTTGTGCTAGCATCACCAGCTCATGACAGGCAGATCAGAAGCACATCAGAAAACGTCAGTGGAGCAATAATTAGCAACTGCGTCAGGCGTCTGGGCCCATTTTGTTAATGTGAGATCATAGCTTTCTTCTCCAGGATGAAAAGAGGGAACAGTTTCTGGAAACCATAGAGGTTCTAATTTGTTTTCCCCACTTGTTTATGGGGGAAGGTATTATTAGACCAAAACTTAAGAAAAATAAAAATATATTCAGAATATGAATATTCTAAAGTGATAACTAAATGAGTCATAGGGTTTCCCTGAAAATGACTCAGCTAACTAATTAATTATTTATAGAATGTCTAGTGATTTGTCTAGCACTATACTGGGCATTTTGCATATTAAAGAAATATGTAATTCAGTCTCTGCTGTCAATAAGAAGATTAAGAAGATAATAATTTGCATGAAGCAACTGGATAAAGAGTGCCTCTCTGTATGTTATTGAATGCTAGGTAGTATGGCATGGGCATAAACACTTTAGGAGTTAAGAGAAACAAGTTGAGTTTAGAAAAGAGGAATGAGGGAGGTGGGATTGAGTGCAACTTGTACACAGAAAGAATTTTGAAAAATAGTTAACATTGATTGAGCCCTTCTTTGTGTCTCCTACCAGGCTTACAGTATTTCATTTATTTCTCCCTATGGTTGCATGGGGGAAAAACTGTTGTTTTTAAAGAGAAAACTGAGACTAGAAGAGAATAAGTGACTTGTCTAAGACCACTTAGCAAAGAAGAGGAGGAATTCCAGAGCGAGCTTGAGAATTTGATCTTGTAAGCACTTTGCTACCATCACTGTCTATCATTAAATAAAAGACATGGGTGTAGATATGAATAGGAATATAAACGCATACATGTATATTAGATGTGGTCTAGAGGACAGTGATAAGAGAGAGACTTTAAGATTAAAGAGAAGGATTAAACTAAAGTGTAAAAATGGGAATTGGCATGGGCTTGAGGGAGGATGATGAAGATGCTTGGTTAATTGGAAGGGAGACTTACCTTGGGAAGGATTAGATAATAAGGGGAGGTTATGGAACACCCCAGCAGAAAAGCCAGTGTCAGCATGCAACAAGATGGTTTGGTTGGTCTGAAGCTGAGATTCAGGTGTCTACTGGCTGCTCAAATGGATGACCACCATGATTTGTCCATGTGTTTTGGACAGAAAGATTCTCTTTAACTGCAACAAAAGATTTAGGGACACCAAGAGAAGTCCAGGGATGGCCTGTTTGACTGGAGCCCAGGAGAACTGTGGGAAAGAGCTCGAGCCCTGACTGCCCTGGGGTTCAGACACACGCAGACCTGAGTATCAATAAACTGGAGGTGGGGAGCAATGGAAACGTTTGCTATGGCTCCAAGGAGAGCTGCAACTTGCATTCAATGAACAGAGGTCCCCAAGTAGGTGTGTGCTAGTGGGCATGAGTCACTACTGAGTATTTGCAAGATTCCTGCACTAGGTAACCCTGGCTATTCTAGTAATACAGTTTCAAACAAGACATACCCTAGTTCAAGCCAATCACTTCAGCTAGTCCCTAACCAGAGAAACAGTGATTTCTTCTAATTCTGGACTTTGGAAAGACCTTTCAAGTATCATTTTTCACCATACACTATTTTCTCCTTGTGTTTTGATGTGGGAAGTTCACCCGTGTGTAAGATGCAATTGGACAGTGCATGAGACATTCACACCCACTGTTGTTTTGGAGATTCCTGGAAAGGTACAAGAAGGAGAATTTTGGAAAGCTGTCAAAATGATGTTTGGGGTATACATAAAGGACAGCCCCAGGGAATTCCCAGAAATGCTTGGGGATAAGAGCCCTGAAAGAGACAGGACTTCATACAGGAATGGAGGGGGATAGACTTTTATAGCTACTGAGATTCACAAAGCAATGTTGGAGCAGCTGCATGTGCAAGCAAAGTCTAGTGATACCGAGGAGAGCCAGGTTATTCACTACACACTGTTCTGGTGTGGTTTACATGTATTATGGGATGTGCACATGAAACCTATGCACCATGTGTGCTTGTATTTATTAAGCAAAGACAGTAAGTCTTTTCTAGAAAGATCACAAATTAAGACCAATAATTAAAATAGTAAAAGAGCAGGAGAAGGACAAATACCTTCCCCCATCCCCACCCCCCATGGCCTTCTCAGGCCAGCCTGTAGAGCTCTATTTAACCACCTGAGTTCTGAAGCATTACCAAGAGCCATCATGCAACTATGAGGATGAGGACGGATAGAGCAGGACTGAGGAGGTGGGGCTGATTTGGGCTGTTATGTTCTTGAGAGGAAGTACCTGATGACATGGTCATTTTTGGCATATGTTGTTCCAGGCTGGTTGTCCTAGCAACATAGCATTACTTTAAGAAAAAAAAATCATTTTATTTTGAAATAGTTTATGACTTACAAGAATTTGCAAAGATCGTGCAGAGTTCCTGTGTGCGTTTCCCCTAGATTCCTCCAATGACAGTATCTTACGTAACTGTAGTACATTCTCAAAACCAGGAAATTGACATTGGGACACTATTATTAATTCAGGTAAAAAGCTTATTTGGAGTTCAAAGTTATCTCTTTTTTTTTTTCCTAAACAAATATAATACTTTGGAATTATTGGACTGCTTATTTCTCCTGTGTTACAATTGCTAAAAATCTTTTATTTTTGCCACTAATGCTCCCATTCCTCAAAGTAAAAAAAAAAAAAAAATAACTGCCAATGTTATTTGAGTTTTATATCCATATGCATTACTTCAATTTTGATATAAAAATGGCAGAAATTTTTTTATGGAATATGCTATATTTGTAACCAAAAGAATAATTTATGAAATGAGTGACTAAAAATTAATCTGAGCCAGCATTTTGTAATATTGTGTCCACTGTTGCTATAAACTGAGTGAAGCCATTTTAGTTGAGTCACTTAATCTCTTTGGTCCTTAGTTACTTGGTTGTAAAATAAAGAAAGCAGACTACAGGACCTCTGAAATATCTTCCAACTACAAAATAAAATCCTATGATACCACCATGTCCAAGGTATTCTATAGAGATCATTATAGAATGCATAAAGTGGTATTATTTTTTAAAAAAAATGTTAAAACAGCACTCTGAATTGGCCAAGAGACAGAGATGAATCAAACAGGACACTCTAATCTGTCTTTAGGAAAAATAAGCATGTCCCACACACTTTTTATCTTGCAGTAAATTTGAGATACAAACTTGGACTGTGGAATCCGGGGAGAACCAAAGACATCTTTTGTTCACAAAAGCTACTGAAATGCGATATACCAGAACTGGGTTGGCTTTTACAATGGGGAATCATTTGTTTACAAACTTACAGTTCTGAGGTCATGAAAATGTAATGTCCAAATTTAGGCATCATTGAGATGATACCTTCTTCCTGAAGATGGGCTGCTGGTGATCCTTGGCTCCTCTGTCACATGGCAAGGCACATGGCGGCATCTGCTGGTCTCTCCCTTCTCTCTCAGGTTTCATTGCTTCCAGCCTCTGGCTTCAGTGGCTTCCTCTCTTTTTCTGTGGGTTTCTCTTTCAGCTTCTGAGTGTGTCCTTCTTTCTCAGCTTCTGTGTGTTTCTCTGAATTTCATCCTCTAACAAATCAATCAGTAAGAGGATTAAGACCCACCAGGGGCATACCTCAGTTGAAATAACCTAATCAAAAGGTCTCACCCACAACAGGTCTACACCCCCAGGGATGGATTAGCTTTAAGAAAATGACCTTCTCTGAGGTCCATAAAACCTCCAAACCATCACAATATCTTAATATGAAAATGAAACCATGATTTATTAATTTCTCCCTATTTTGTTGCTCTTAATAGTTTCTCATCTACAAATTTCTTCCTTTTCTGTTGTCTCCTGGCCTTTAGTATTTATAGAGGTGTGTCAGACATTTATTTAGGTGTGTCCAGTTGCTGTTACTCAAGATTAATCTTAATGTCATCTAGATAACAACTAATTCAATAAAGAGAAAGAGAAAAAACAAAACAGAAATATTTACATGTACTTCTGTCCAGCAATCACATAATGCTGCAATTTCTATCAAAATTTCCTATTGGGTATTCTTGTTCTTTTTATGATATGCCTTTGGGCCACATTAAGAAAAGTTTTAGTTTTGAATTTTTCAGGTAGCTTTCACCCTTTCACATTTAAGACATAGCTTTAATGCTTCATAAAATGGACATCGGTCCACCTTCTACAAACGGTATTAGAAACCATACCTTAAAATGTACAAACCTCAGTGCCTGGATTAAGGTAGGTTATACATTTTGTTTTTACATTTAAAGGAAAAAAGAGAACTTGAACCCATTGCATTTTACAGCCAGGAAATGATCTAAAGATCTTAATTGTATTGTATTATTAGGAAGAAAGCATTTATTGGTTCACACAGAGACTAGAAGTTATTCTTTGACTCCATCATAGACTGGGAAAGTAATCATCTATAATTAAAAAAAAAAAAAAACAAAAGTTAATTCCAAAAGGAAAGTAATGAGCAAATATTAAGACTTTAACTCATGAAGTCAAGTGAGCATCCCAAATCCACGTTGGTGTGACTTTGCTCATCCACAGAGAGAACGACAAAATCCAAGTGATCCTTCACAACCACTAACTTAAGAAATTTCATTGTAAGGCTCCAAATTCAGTACCAAACTTTAGGAGATAAAGAAATTAAGATTTTAATTAAAAATCATTTAAAGTGTCCCATGGATTCGTTTTATAAAATGTTTACATCAAATGACATGGTTTTGTAAATAAACCTGTTTCCTTGAATTGTGTTAAGAAAATAAACTCTAGAGGACAGCACTTATCATCTCAAACCTGACAGGTGCTGGGCCTGTTGCCAGGCCTGGAAGGCATCATGAGTCTCAGGTTCAGAGTGAGAATGCAACCACATACCCATCATCAAGTAAATCAGTTTCACCTCTGTGCCAGTTAGAATGTATTATGTCCCTCCAAACATGATTATCTTTGATGCAATCTTGTGTGGACAGATGTATTAGTGTTGATTAGATTGTAATTCTTTGAGCATTTCCATGAAGATGCGCCACACCCAACTGTGGGTGATGACTCTGATTGGATAGTTTCCATGGAGCTGTGGCCCCGCCCACTCAGCACGGGCCTTGATTAGTTTATTGGAGCACTGTATAAGCTCAGACAGAAGGAGCAAGCTTGTTACAGCCAAGAGGGACACTTTGAAGAATGCACAGGAGCTGAGAGAGGAGCTGCAGCTTACAGAGACAGTTTGAAGACAGCAGGTGAAAGCAGACTCTTACTCTGGAGAAGCTAAGAGAGGACAAACACCCCAAGAGCAACTAAGAGTGACATTTTTGAAGGGCTGAAGCCTAGAGAGGAACATCCTGGGAGCAAGACATTTTGAAACCAGAACTTGGAGCAGGCACCAGCCACATGCCTTCCCAGTTAACAGAGGTTTTCCGGATGCCATTGGCCATCCTCCAGTGAAGGTACCCAATTGCTGATGTGTTACTTGGACACTTTATGGCCTTAAGACTGTAACTGTGTAACCAAATAACCCCCCTTTATAAAAGCTAGTCCGTTTCTGGTGTTTTACATTCCAGCAGCATCAGCAAATTAGAACAACTGCCAATCCAAAGCACGCACTGTTATTCACACAGTAATCCACTGAGCATGGAGATGCTTTTCCACATTCTGTTTTGAGATTTCTTCTATGTAAACAAACATATAAAATCGCATTGCTGTCTCCCATGACCAATACGAAGCTAAGTAGGCGATATTTTCTCTATACACAGTATCATTCAGTTTTCAAATTTTTAAGATATTTCTTTTAAGAGCTCCAGTATATCATATTTTCAGATCTTGCATAATTGATGGTGGGTCTTGAGTAGTATTTTTTAATTAGTATTCTTCATGGGAGCAAATGAACACCAACTGTGGCTAAAAAGAAAAAAATAAATGCATTGGGAAGATAAAGGGTATCTCACAGAATCAACAGGGAGGCTGGAGAACCAGGGTTAGAAAATGGGCAGAAAAGAGGCTGGGCAGTGGGATCAATGGCAATGGCACCTCCAAGGATGGCCGGGGAGAGGCTGTGTCTGGCACGGCCGATCCGCTGTTTGGACACTCGGCACTGATGTGGCTGGACCACGGCTGCCCTTGTAAATAAACCTCAGCGGCCCTGCATCCCTGCAACCCTCCTCGGGATTGAAGGTTCTGCATAGAAGCACCAGACTGGATGGACGTCAACTGTCGGTGGGTGGAGCATGGGACTGACCACTCAGCTTGGGTGGTGAAGGAGGCTCCACAGCAGGGATGTTCTTAAACAGGAGCACAGAGGGATGGTGTCCTCCCCACCCCGCGAGGAAAAACATTCCATACTATTATTTATTACTTTAAAAGCCATTTTCTTCAGTGCAAGTTTCAATCCCAGTTCTGCCATTTATGAATTAGGAGACACTGGGCAACATCACGTCCCTTTGTCTCCACGGTGATGAAAACAAGACTTACCTCTCAGGGTTGTTGCAGGGTTTACACTAGTTAATATATGTGTTGTGCTTAAAAGACAGCTTAGACCACAGCAAGTGCTACATAAATATTTTTTTAAATAAACAGATAGCAGAAAAAAATTTAAAAGATGAATGAGCAAAAGGAAGGAAATAAAATTGCTCGTGGAAAACCGACATCCTACAGTACATCGCTCCAAAGTATCTTTGATGCTTGTATATACTCCAGAAATGTCATTCATTTCACAGATTCTTGGTGAGTGCTGAATTTGTTCCAGGCTCTACTTGTGTCAGGGATACAATAAAGAATTCTTATGGATAACACATACAAGTTATATCACCTAAAGATGGAATTGTATGGAACACGGTACTCAGTTATGGTCCATGGACACTGATGATCTCCAATTGTTATTACAGTCTGCAATTACCTAAATGTAGGCATAGGCAGTAAGCATTTAGCAAGTTTTATACCAATCTGGCATTGCCACGATATCCAAATGTGTGATCGGTGAGCTGGTCCCCTTGAGTAGGATGTAGACCAGTTCCAGTTTTGTTGATTCATCTCTGAATCTCGTGTTGTGAGCTGCAAAGAATTCATGTTCAGGAAGACCACATACTGGACAGCAACAGATTGGGAAGAGACAGACAGACAAACATGGTTTGAAAAGCACTAGTGTGGAATATGGTCTTTGTAACCCATTTCTTTTATAGAACATGTTCTGAGCATCATATCATTTCAATGAATATGCTTCTAGATGTATGTGCCAGTTTGAATGTATTGTGTCCTCCAAACGCCATTATCTTTGATGTAATCTTGTGTGGGCAGATGTTATCAGTTTTGATTTGATTTCTTTGAGTCTTTCCATGGAATGTGCCCCACCCAGCTGTGGGTGATGACTCTGATGAGATATTTCCATGGAGGCATGGGCCCACCCATTCAGGGTGGGCCTTGATCAGTGGAGCCATATAAATGAGCTGATGGGCAGAGGGAACTCAGTACAGCTGTGAGTGATGTTTTGAAGAGAAGCTACAGCCAAGAGGGACACTTTGAAGAAAGCACAGGAGCTGCAGATGAGAGACAGTTTGAAGATGGCCATTGATAGCAGACTCTTGCTCTGGAGAAGCTGAGAGAGGACAAACATCCCAAGTGCAACTAAGAGTGACATTTTTGAGGAACTGCAGCCTAGAGAGGAACATCCTGGGAGAAAGCCATTCTGAAACCAGAACTTTGGAGCAGACGCCAGCCACGTGCCTTCCCAGCTAACAGAGGTTTTCCAGACACCACTGGCCATCCTTCAGTGAAGGTAACTGATTGCTAATGTGTTACCTTGGACACTTTATGGCCTTAAGACTGTAACTGTGTAACCAAATAAACCCCCTTTTACAAAAGCCAATCCATTTCTGGTGTTTTGCATTCAAGCAGCATTAGCAAGCTAGAACAATGTAATTTTCAATGAACCTGTTATTCTTCAGCTTTTAGGTTTGATGGAGAGGTATCTCAAGTTTAATTGGCACCTGCAACTTTCCTGAGATTGCCTTCTCCCGTTTGAAGACTAAGTTAAAGTAATTTATGTGCAATGGCATTGAATTTCAGTAAAAGCAGATTTTTCTTGAATGTTCACCAAAGGGACTTTTACCAAACCATTGAAAAGACCTCACTAAATGACAATTTCCTTCATAATAAGGTCCAAAAGCAGAAACCCCTGACAATATTTTAGCAGGGCTTTAATTAAGAGTACAGGGACCTCTTCACCGAGACCTTCCCAAATCCCCAAAGCAATAAATGTTACTACTTTTTCACAAAAAATGTAATTCTTTTTTTCACTTTACCTCCTCAGTAATTCAAAATCCCCAAACAAAGCTGTGTTGAGATGCTGATTTTGAGGGATTGAATCGTGTCTCTCACAGAAAACATGTTCACATGTAGGTGTGAACCCATTTGTAAATAAGATTTTTGGAGATTTTATTGGTTGAGGTGTGCCCAAATTGAATGAGGGTGGGCCTTCATCCCATATGGCTGAAGTCTTTGTAAGCAGAGGAAATTGGACATGGAAGGAGAGACCAGAGGAAGAGCACAAGGAGACAGATCAGCATGTGAGGAGTAACTGCCAAAAAGTCATCATCAGAACACAACAGACTTTGGAGAAAGCATAGCCTTCTTGGCTTCTCAACTTTGGACCTTGAGCCTCCAGAACTGTGAAACCTGTTGTTTAAGCCAACCCGGTGAGTAGCATTTGTCAAAGAATTCCTGGCAAACTGAGTAAGACTCTGATGTTGGGAGACTGGCCAGCTTCACTAGCTAACTGACTTGCTCCCAACCATCAATCCTGAAACATACGCAAGTCAAGTTGGGGCTTCTCCCCAGTTGCAAATCATCACATGTTCTGGATCTCTAGTGTCACTCTAGAATGGAACATGTCTATACATAAAAGGAATATCTTAAGAGAATTTCACTAGCCCCAAAGGAAAAAATGCCATTCATTGGATGGGATGTGTTATGATGCATGCTAAAAAAACAAGATGCACTGAGAGATTTGGAGTCTTGTAGGGAGTATTGTGGCATTTGGGTACCTCTCAGGCTGCAGCAACGAATACAAGGATGACCTCTCTTTGGCACTCTGGCTGCTACTCCCCTCCCTTCCTTAGCCAGTAGACATTCCAAATCAGTTGTGGCATTCTTTTCCACTCAACTTCAAAGCCATCCTCAACGGTGGCTAGATAACCCCTACCAAATGACCTGGGTGGGATGTAAGAAGAAACCTGTCTGCCATTCCTGGCCTAGCTCATTTGTGATGAAAAGGGTATCGATATTAGGTGTCCAAGAGTTGCAATCTGCTTCCCCATGCAGTTATTATAATAGCACAAAAACCTTAAGTGTTGGAAAGTAATGTGGTGAAGGATTTGCTATTTTTGTACTTTAGGAGAGTAAATATGAACTCTGGCAATGGCTTAGGCTGAAATAAGTTTTTCCTACCTTGACATAATTCAACTCTGGAATTTTTCTTCATAGCTACCACCTTCTCCAAGGATGACTCTAAGTCCAAGATCCTGAATACTTCAAATATAGAGAAACCATCTATTTCAAAAGGATAACAATATCTGGACTATCTTCCCCTGAAAAACCAGAAACTTTCTCCTAGGGAAGCCCAAATCAGAATCATCTAGCAAGAGAATGAGCCAGAGAAAGATAATTATGAATATTGGCCAATCTAAATCAACGTTGGGGTCTAATTATGGGACATGGAATAATAGAAGTGCAGAGTAGTTTTTACTACATTCATGTGCTAAGATAAAAATGAGTATTTCCATCACAAATAAGGAAAGAAAAAGTCTTTCAAACATTCTTACCTGCTTATTACACACACACAAAGAAAATATGATTCCTTATTTTTTTCACTTGGGCCTGAGCACATGCACCGATTCACTTGCCAACTTTTCTTTCATCAGACCTTTGAAGAAAAACCTTTTTTCAACATTTATTATCATGTTTTCAAGCAAACTAATCTTTTTTATACCTTACTCTCTCTAAACAGTATAAATGTTATTATAATGACTTATTTTGGTAACTCAATATGTGGTGAATATACTCTGATATCTGGTATATCAATTTCTAAATGCAATAAAAATACCAATTACAAAATTTCAGATGAATAAACTTCACAAATTACCATATTAAAAAGAGTTAAATTTAGTATGCTTTACAAAAGCTAGAGGTTGTGGAGTAAGTGATTCTTAATTGTTCCTATTCAAAAAACATTTATTGATCACAATGTCTAGATCAGAACTGTCTAGTAGAATTTTCTGTGATTATAGAAATGTTCTTTATCGGAAGAGTCCAATATGTTAGCCACTAGCCACATGTGCAAAGCAGCCAATGAGGCACAGAATTTTTAATTTGATTTAATTTTAATGGATTTAAATTTAAATAGTCACATGTGGCCAATGGCTGCCATATTGGACATATAAAACAGACATAGATGTTCTGGAAGTACAAAGATGAACAAGATTTGGCTTGTCTCTCAAAATGCCTACAATATGGAGGGAGAAATAAAATACATATATAATTTTAAATGAAAATCTCTGGACTTTTGTGGAACTAAATAAAGTGTAAAATTTATATGGAAGACAAAGTGCCCAATTAGCCAAGGTCACTTTGAAGGGGAATGAGGTGCAGGGAGAGAAGAGGTGGGACTTGTCCTACCAGATAGTAAGACTTATTATCGAACTATACTAATAGCAAATGATTGGCATGAAGATAGACCAATTAGAGTAGTAGGACAGAATACACAGCCTGGCACAGAGGTAGAATTATAAGTGAAGGAGAAAGGAAAGAAAGGCATTTGGACAGCTGGCTGTCCATATAGGAGAAATAAGTAAAATTAGATCCCACCACACTCTATACACAAAAATCACTCCAGAGATACTCCAACATGAAAAATAAAATTTAATAAGAATACAGAGAAGAAAGTATTTAAGATCTTGGGGTTGTTCAGGATTTTTTAGCAAGACACAAAAAGCAGAAGCTTTGAAGGAGACTGATCATGTTTTATGACATCAAAATGTAAAACTGTGTAGCCCCCAAAATACTGTAAGTAAAGTTAAAAGACAAGCCACCTTCAGGGTGCTTGTGCTGGATGCCTCCAGGAAGCCGGGCTGTGTTCATCTTTGTGCAGCATTTCCTGTGTTATATCTGCAGGGAATACGAAGATCTGGCCAAAATCCCTAGGAGTTTTTTTAACAAAAAGCAAATCTCACCCTTAGAGTGATTGGACAGTCGTACTACCATCATATTGAGTCTTTCTGCAAAGTGACTGGGAAGTCTCATGAAACTGATATTTATCCTGAGAGAGAAATTTATAAAAGATTGGGAATGAAAAGAGGTGAAGAAACTGCCTCCTCAGGGCAGAACCCTCATGTAAGCTCAAATATACGCTCAGGAAACATTCAGAGCCTGTGGCCGGCGGTGACTGTTTTTTTTTTTTATTTTCAAGGGGACTCAGCTCAGCAGGGCAGAACCCCATCTTAGGTCACAGAAATAACATTCATTTCATACAACGCAATAGGAATAGATTAGATCACAGACCCATCAGCTCCGTCCTACAGCTTGTCGGAGTTTAGCTTGTGAACTTTACAAGCAGAACTTTACTTATCCATGTGTGACTCAACACAGAATTTCTCGCTTTCAGTTGGATCCTGGGGAATAGTACCTTAAATATTTGGAACATAATAACCTTGTTTCACTTGCTGACCCTTCCAGTCTTCCAGGAGTTAGGAAAACATACCGAGATAATGTGACAATTGAATTGCACATTGAGAGACTGGAAGCTACATAAAGCTATAAAATTAAAAATACCATTCTTAACATTGGTTTACATTACTATATATCCATCCAATAAAAAATATTTTTTTGCAATTAAAATCATAAATTTTTATGAAGACTATTAAGGGCAAGGGAGAGCAACTCAAGACCATTTTATTCAGTGAAAAAGCAGGATATCAAATTGTATGAACAATATAATCCCATTTTATATGTATATGTTTATATTTTTGTATGCTTAAGAAAAAAAAAAAGAACAGGAAATAAACACCCCAGAATATTGCCAGTGAGTTGTCTCTACATGGTAGGATTACAGGGTTTTTATTTTCTTCTCCATACATTTGTATATTTTCCAACTGCTCTATAATTAGCATAATTAATTTTTTAGGCCAGGAAAAGATTCATATTCCTATATAACAAGCTCCACAAAGTTGCAAATTAAATAAGCTACAGTCCACATGTTTTCATACTGATTGCTTTACTAGGAGAAAATACGGCAAATGGAATATATTTCAAATAGCCCATGTGCAAAGCATCTTGTCATCACAGACACACTTTGGATTTCACTAGAATTTTTTTTTTTTGATAAAAAGGAAAACATATTTGCTTTAGATATTTAAGATATATATTTAGAATATGATCAGTATCCTTTTTGAAAGGAAATTAAAAATTTTGTTTTAACTAGAAAACCTTTTTAACTTGAGCATACACTGTTGGTTGTACATTGCTAGATATCTGCTATGTCACCTCCAAATTGCTTTTATTTAGAGGATTATTGTCCTTATTTATTTGGATGGGTACCAGAAATTCTGATTAAAAGTGTAGCAAAATGAAGATATTGGTAATTATTAGCAGATATAATACTGCTTTGAACTTAAACTTTTATATACAGCCTATGAAGTCATACAGAAAAATATATGTAATGTCTCCAAATAGTTGATTGTTGTTTTCATGTATATGTACATGGATAATTTTTCTTTTAATCAATAAAAGTGTAATTTCTCATAAAATTTAAAAAAAAAGTCACAGACTAAGAAGATATTTGCAACATATACAGCTGACCAGGGAACAGAATACACAGATATACAAATAACTTCCCAAAAATTCAATAAGGAAAAACAACAAATAACAAATAGAACATAGGCAGAAGATATGAAGAGCTGACTCAGAGAAGATGAAACCTGAATGAGGAATAAATAAATACAGTTTGTTCAATCTGACTAGAATTCAGGGACATGTAAATCAGAACAATGAGATTGCCTTTTACACCCATAGTATCTGCTAACATTTTTGAGTCTAACAAGACCAAGTGTTAGCATGGATGTGGATAATCTTGCATGTTGCTGGTTGGCTATGAATTGGGCCCCCCACTCTGGAAAGCAATTGGGCAATGTCTGGTAAATCTCAAAATATGTATGCTCTATGGTCCAATTAGTGTATTTCTAGATAAATATTTACTAAAATTTTAAAAATAAATAAAATTTAGATAAAAATAAAATTTAGATAAATAAAATTTAGATAAATTCTTGCACAGGTACACTGGGAGCTGCACAATGTGTTCACTGCAGCACTATTTGTAATTGTGAAATGCTAGAAACCAGTTAAATGTCTTTTCTATTGGGGCATGGATAAATGGAAGTGTGGTCATTTAATAGAATGATATGCAACAGTTAAAGTAAATGAGGCAAAAGTTCAAGTAAATAAGCTAGATTCATATTTATCAAGGCGAATAGGTGTTCAAAATATAATGTTGAGTGAAAAAGAGGAGTTATAGAAAAATATGGGTAGTATGGTACCATTTATTTAGATTTCCAAAGCACTCAAAACACTATATATTGTTAATGTGCAATAGCTAGATATTAAAAGTATTAGAACATGGGTGGAATGAGTAATGACTTCATGATAGCTATCCTGGAAAAGAGAAGTCCAGGGCCTTCAGAACCCCACTAGGGTCTTCCTCTGTCTGCTCCCCTGCCCCCAGGACCAACGAATGGGACCCACTTTAAGCCCATCCCCTCTCCCCATCACCACCAACTCCACTCTGGGGCTGGAAGCCCAGGATTCTCTGCCCAAATGAAACTGAGCCTACTTTCCAGACCTGTGTGAGCCTTTTTCCCAGGTCCACCTTCCAGTGAGTACACTGGTGGTTGCTTCAGAGAGGAAGGGAGAGATGGGGCAGTCTCAAGGCACAAAGGAGGCTCCATCTCCACCTGGGATGTGTTAGTTCTTTATAACAATATATTTGAAACAAACATGAAAAAAATGACATTTGCTAATTCTGACAGTGGGTACTTTTAAAATTGCTGTCTTTATTGACAGCTGACCCTTACATAGCACATATCATATTTCAAGCACTATTCTAATTCACATAAAAATGAAAAGGTTCTGTTATTATTTCAGTTTTACAGAGGAGGAAACTAAGGCAGAAAGAGGGTTAAATGACAGGCCCAGTGTCACCCAGCTGTAAATCTGACTCCAAAGTCCATGCTGTTGACAACTACGCTAGGTCTACCTTTCTATGTGCATGGATTACTTCATTAAAAAACAAAACCAAAAAGTAAAATACTCTAAAAACTGCAATACAAAGAAAAACAGAGAAGTTATAGAAGGTTTTTAGAAATGTTAGGAGCACAAAGACTAAGCCACTGTGGGAAAGCAGTGGTGGTGGTTGGGGAAGCTTGGTGGTGACTTCAGAACTAGGATTTACCTAGCAGTGAGCGAGGAGGGGTAGGAGAGTGCAATTCCCAGCACTTCCAGTGTAAAGGCATAGATTTAAGGAAGTTCAAGAAGGATTTCAAGATCAGCAAGTAGTTCTGTGTGGGTGTCACTTGAGGGGACAGTTTGGTGAAGGACACAGATTAGGACTTGAAGGGAAGGGTGAGAAATGAGGATTTAATTTGGAAAACAAGGCAAGCCATTCAAAGTGACATTTTCAGAGCTGTGTCTTAGGAAGATGATCAGGAGGTCAGGGTGGAACAGAGGACTGCTTGTAACTTGTCGCATGAAAGATAAGTCTTTAGAGAGTTTAGTTACCATCTTCCTCAGGGTATGATTCATCTTTTCCATTTTCCCAGTAGACTGTGGTCTCCACGGTACATGTAATTTCCAATATATGTTCACTGCTCCTGACAGTTCCTGTGAAATTTTTTATGTAAGCTCCCACCCCCCCTTATCACTTTGTATTGAAAATGGGAGTCCAAACCATGGGATTATTTCCTTCCGAGGGCCTTAGTTACTTCTGGGGCTCACTCTGTCCTGCATGGAAAGGCCTCTACCCATCCTGTAAAAGTGTCTACAAAAACAAAGTATTTATAATTTCCACATGCTTTTGGCATGATGGTAAAGTCTATTTGCCAATCCTCATCTACTATTGTGCCCCCTGGCTTACACTCCTTTTATAGGGGATGGAGGCCGGGGTTTGGGGGTTTTTTTAAGTGTAAATTAAATACCTTTATGTTATTTTCTGAATGGTTTTTTGCATCTTAGGTACTATAACATAATTTTTCAGCCTCTGATACATGGCATCTCTTCCATAATGAGTGCTTTGATATAATGAGTGCTTTGATGTAAGAAAGTAAAGAACTCTTTCCATTAAGTGTTCAGGATTAAGAATTATTCCATCTTTAATCTAAATCCATCCTTCTTCCATTCGTTTGTATGGCATGTTTGATTGAGAATTAACTTCTGTTTTTTTTTTTAAGTCAAAGCCCCACTCTTTTCTTTAAATTAATTTATTTTTAATACAGTTTTATTGAGATATATTCACATACCCTACAGTCATCCACAGGGTACAATCAGTTATTCACAGTACCATCATATAGTTGCATATTCACACCAGAATCAATTTTTGAAACTTTTCCTTACTCCAACAAAAATAGAAATAAAAGTAAAAAAGAACACCCAAAACAGTCCATACCTCCTCATCCTCCCCTATTTTTCATTTAATTTTTGTCCCCATTTTTCCACTTATCTGTCCATACACTGGATAAAGGGAGTGTGAGCCACAGGTTTTCACAATCACACAGTCACATTGTGTGAGCTACATTATCATACAATCGGCTTCAAAAATCAAGACCACTGGGTTGCAGTTCGACAGTTTCAAGTATTTCCCTCTAGCCATTTCAACACCCTAAAAATTAAAAAGGGATATCCATATAGTGCATAAGAATACCCTCCAGAGTGACCTCTCGACTCCATTTGAAATCTCTCAGACACTGAAACTATTTGTTTCATTTCACTTCTCCCTTTTGGTCAAGATATTCTCAATCCAATGATGCTGGATCCAGGCTCATCCCCTCGTCCCCGGGAGTCATGTCCCATGTAGGGGGAGGGCAATGAGTTCACCTGCCACATGAAAGCCCAACTTTTTTTTTTTTAAATTCAGTTTTGTTGAGATATATTCACATACCATACAATTATCCATGGTGTACAATCAACTGTTCACAGTACCATATTATAGTTGTGCATTCATCACCCCAATCTATTTTTGAACATTTTCCATACACCAGAAAGAAATCAGAATAAGAATAAAAAATAAAATAAAGAAGAACACTCAAATCATCCCCCTATCCCACCCTATTTTTCATTTAGTTTTTGTGCCCATTTTTCTACTCATCCATCCATACACTGGATAAAGGGAGTGTGATCCACAGGGTTTTCACAATCACACTGTCACCCCTTGTAAGCTACATTGTTATACAATCATCTTCAAGAGTCAAGGCTACTGGGTTGGAGTTCGGTAGTTTCAGGTATGTACTTCCAGCTATTACAGTACACAAAAACCTGAAAAGTGTTATCTATATAGTGCATAAGAATGTCCATCAGAGTGACCTCTCGACTCCATTTGAAATCTCTCACCCACTGAAACTATTTTGTTTTATTTCACATCCTCCTTTTGGTCAAGAATATGTTCTCAATCCCACAATGCTGGGTCCAGATTCATCCCCAGGAGTCATATCCTGTGTTGCCAGGGAGATTTACACCCCTGGGAGTCAGGTCCCACGTAGAGGGGAGAAGCCCCACTCTTTTGCCCTCAACAAATCATGAGCTGAATACTGAGAAGAAAAGTTTTTTAGTTTTTTGTCTGGTATCAGAGAAAGTACCAATGACAAGGATGCAGGTTTTAGTTGGGCTGCTGTTCTTGTTTCTAGATCTGCTTTCACTTGCCTTTTACAGAATCCAATTCTCCTTTCTGATGACTGTAGCAATGTATTATGGCAATCTCTTTAAGCAACATCACTGCTTCTAACAAGGCTAAGATTATGTCTGAATGTTTAATTGCTTTTTTACCAGATGTTAAGTCTTCCTTCTCTCCAGATGTCTCCATGAGCACAAAATATATTAAAAGCATATTAGAGTCTGTATATGTGTTTATCTGCTGACCCTTTCCCACATGGAAAGCTCTGGTGAGTGCAGTAAATTTTGCCCATTGTATGGACGTACCTGGTCAAAGAACCCCACCCTTCAGTACTGTTTGTAGAGTTACCACTGCATAACTGGCTTTTGAAGTTGTTGCAACATGAAGCTGCTTCCATCAGTGTACATCTCAATGTCTGCATGTTCTAAAGGTTGATTGACTAAATCCAGTTGGCTGGACTAGACTTCATCAACTATTTGTACACAGTCATGCATAGGTTCCCCTTCCCCATTTGGAAGTAAGTTAGCTGGCTTTAAACTAGAAGCTTTTAGAGTGATGTTAGGATTATGTAGTAGAATAGCTTGATATTTACCTAACCATCCAATGGGGAGCCAATATCTGCCTTTCTGTTCTAACAATGGCAGTACATAGTGTGGCATATGCACCTACTGTAGTGGTGGGTTGTGCTAAAGTGTCACAGGTGGCTGCTACAGCTCTTCAGCATACTGGCCATCTTGGGTAGTACTGTCCAACTGTTTAGAAAAATAGGCCACAGGACGTCTGGCATTTCCTAATTTTTGAATAAGCACTCCTAATCCAATCCCTTGTCTTTTTATATGAAAAGGTCAAAATGTTTTCTTGGGTCTGGGAGGCCTAAGTCTGGGGCTGTTAAATGTTCCCTTTTTATTTTCTAGAAGGTATTTTTACATTCAGTAGTCCAATTTAGAGGTTCTTGCTCTGATCCCGTCAAGGCTTTATACAAAGGTTTTGCTATGAGTCCAAAATTACGTATCCAAATTCTACAGAATCCTCCCATCCCTAAGAATTGTTGAAGCTCCCTTCTTGTAAGAAGCTCTGCTACTTGGGCTAAAGCTTCTCTCCAGTCTGGCAATGGATTTCTCTGTCCTTCAGATAACTCAAAACCTAAATATTTCACTAATTATTTTGAAATTTGGGCTTTTTTCTTTGAGACATTGTACCCTCAGTCTGCCAGAAAATTCAGAGTTTGAATAGTGTTCTTATCTGACGCCTTTCTGGTGCAACTTGCTATTAGGATCATCTACATACTGTAATAATACTCCTTCTTGCATGTGTAATTCCCTTAAATCTCTAGCTAAAACTTCTCCAAATATTGTGGAAGCATTTTTAAATGCTTGAGGAAGAACAGGCCAACAACATTGTTGTTTTATGTTAGTAATGGGGTCTTCCCATTCAAAAGCAAACAGTTCTTGAGATTCTGGATCAAGCAGAATGTGGTAAAAGGCATCTTTCAAATCTAAGATGGTAAGCCAAAGAGATCTCCAGATAATGTAGTAAGTAAAGTACATAGATTTGGAACTACAGGTTGGATGTCTTCTACAATTTGATTAAAAGTCGAGAGATCTTGTTCATTTAGGGTGCCTGGCTTTCATAAGGCAGTATTGGAGTGTTATATGGAGATTGACAGGGTCATATTAATTGATATTTCAAAAATGTCTCCATTAATGGAGCAAGTCCTTCTCTGGATTCTGGTTTAAGTGGATATTGTTTAACATGACGTAGAGTACCTGGCTTTTGAAGTTTCACTTGGACCAGTCTTATGTGTTTGCACACCTGGGTTTTCTATCAACTCATGCCTCTGGTTTTACATCATTCAAGACCTCTCTGAAATATGCATGGTCTGTTTAGCTCCTTCAGCAAACAGCAGCACTGCTTGCAATGCACAAGTTTGTCCTGGCAGCACTTCTATCAACAAACAATCCAGAGAAAAGTTTATCTGGGCATTTAGCTTGGTTAACAGGTCTCTTCCCAGCAAGGGAACTGGACATTCTAGTACATACAGGAAACTATGCTTTAAAGTTTTGGTCCCAATTAGGCAGACCAGCAGCTGCAAAAATGGATTATTTGCTCTTTTACCAGATACTCCCATGATAGTATCTGATTGGTTGGAAATTGCGCTATTTTTTTTAAATTTTTTATTCAATTTTATTGAGATATATTCACATACCATACAGTCATTCAAAGTGTACAATCAATTGTTCATAGTACCATCATATAGTTCATCACCACAATTAATTTTCAAACATTTTCATTACTACAAAAAAAGTATAAGAATAAAAATTAAAGTAAAAAAGAACACCCAAAACATCCCATCTCCCATGCCTCCCTATTTTTCATTTACTTTTTTGTCTCCATTTTTCTACTCATCTGTCCATACACTGGATAAAGGGAGTGTGAGCCACAAGATTTTCACAATCACAGTCACACATTGTAAGCTATATACTTATACAATAGTCTTCAAGAATCGAGACTACTGGGTTGCTGTTCAACAGTTTCCTGTATTTCCTTCTAGCTATTTCAATGTATTTTTAATTTAATACCAAGTACTTGGCTCCTGTATCAACAAGAAAGTCAATTAATTATTTTCCCACCTGTCTTGTAACCCAAGGCTCTTGGTGGGAGATTGAGAGAAGTGGTGTTTTTTTTAATAGATCCCCTGGGCCCCTTCATTCCAAGTTGCTGTCAGTTGCATCATAAAGTTGCATCATCATCTCATTGGGGCATCTGGAGTTTGGGTCATCTAGCTTCCCTTGGCATTTTTCCCTGGGAGCCACTAGGGAAATCCCTCGTCCAGCGCCCTTCTTTCTTGAACTATGCACATTGATTGGTTCCTATTTCCTTAGAAATTCTTCCTGACTCTCAAGGGGGGCCCAGGGGTCTTATCTTCTTGCTGTTATCTTCTTCTGGTTGCTCTCGGTTCATTAGGGTCCTGAGAAGTGCCATTTGCCTCTTAAGGTACTGATCTTCAAGCTCTATTTGCTTTTGGAAGTACCAGTCTTCTTTAACTTGGCCCCTGTTGTAATAGACTTTGAAAGTGATTTCAACCAACCTAGAGATAGGCAATCCTAGAACTCCACCAATTTTTTGTAGCTTTCTCCTTCTATCAGGAAAACTGAGTAGTAAAAGTCATATTTAAATTTCTGGCATTCTCTGGGCTTCCCAGATCTCTATCTGTGTACTGCTGGTAGAAGTATAAATTCTTTCAAGGAAAGCTGAAGGACTTTCCTTTGGTCCATGTCTTTGTTTATCTTTTGTGAGTTTATAGCCTTTGGGCCCCTTTTTTGCAGACCCACAACAATATACTCTATATAATGCTCTAATTTAGCCTGGTCGCTGCATCATCTGGATTCCATTCAGAATCTCTGGTTGGTGCTGCTAAACTTGCTTCAGCAAAATCCTCGGGTGGCAGGATTTTCTCCTTGTTTCTTATCTGCTTCCTGCTTTGCTTTTTCTATTACCATTCTTCATTCTTCTGTTATCAGGGTATTTAACAAGTCTTGAATATCAGCCCAATTTGAGCTGTATGTTGCAAATATTGAAGCAATTAAACTTTCCATTTTCTTTGGATCCTCTTTATAGAGGGGGGTATCACTTTTCCAGTTATATAAATCTGATGTGGAGAATGGGATGTGTGTATACACAAATCCTCTTGGGCCTTCCTGTTTGGCTGTTCCTATAGGTATTTGCCAGAGGGGTTGTTGTTTTTCTGGTGGCTCTGCTGCTGGTTTTAGAGCAGCCCTGGCCAAATTGAGTACCCTGGTGGGTATGGGATGGGGAGACTATTTCTATCTCTGGCTCTTTTACCCTTGATAAAGAGGGATATTGAGGAGGAGGAGAAAGTAGGAGAGTTTCCTCCTTTCCCGATCTATTGGCCCCACAGTTATGGGGAGGAGGCAGAGCAGATGAAAGTGGTAATAAAGGCTCTATCAGATCCTCCAGATTTGAATCAGGGAGGACATTTTTCTTTTCTCTGCTAGCCTTTACAGGTAAAATTTTAAATTTTCTCATTAACATTGATTGCTGGGAGAGACAAAGGACTGAATATACACCGTCTTATTCTATTTCTGCTCTTTCCTGCAGAACAACTCTTAACTTTAATATAGTGTTCTTTTCTACGGAGCCATTCTCAGGCCATTTCTCTCCTCATCGAGGCCAGACTGTGTTACAGAAGTAAACTATTTTTTGTTTTATCATAGGCTCATAATTAAAATCTTTCCAATTTTTCAAAATACAGCCCAAAGAGCTATATTCAGGAATGCTATTGGAATCAGAATTTCCCATTTTAAAGGATGTTCACACTCAGTAACCAATTAGGAACAAGTGAACAATACAAATGCAGGAACACATCGTCTAACAAATTTAAACAGATGGTTAATAATTACTATATTTAAGTAACACACCAATTAACAACTAGATTGAACACACCAATTAACAATTATACAGGCATTAAACACTTAATATTTTTAAGTAATATACCAATTAACAGTTAAGCAGGCATTAAACACTTTACAGAAGTAACACACCGGTTAACAGTTAAACAGGCATCACACACTTACTTAATTTCACTGAATACCAAATAATTGTTGGATTACTTATTTTCAGGAGTCTACTCAACAGACAAACTCAGGGCAGGTTCTTGAACCCCGCGTAGAATGGTACCCAAAAAACAGAAATATGTAGATGTCAGAGCAAGGGGGTTCATTCTCCAATTCCAGAGGACTTGAAGCACCAAACTACCTTCTCTATCCCTTGATGACTCACTCACCCAGGCAGATGTCCAGACTTGGAACTGGAAACAGTTTCTCTCTTTGAAGCTTTTTAAGGTACCAAGGGGTCTGGAGTGCTGGCAAAGCAAAGAAAAACCCAGGTGCCGAGCCTCTAGACTTCAGAAAGTCTAGCAGCTGCAAAAGTTTCGGTTACCAGGTTTATCTGTCCCACTGGGGCTCCAGAATTTGATGCAGTCAGCCTTCTTGCTTTTTACAATCTTTAGTCCCACCAGAGTCACCAAATTGCTACCGATCCAAAACGGTGTGTTCTCTGTTTGATGCACTCACAAATGACCAATTCCTGAGACAGCCGGGTTTCAAAGAGAGAAAAAGTTTATTACTATGAGGCACAAAGCAGGAGAACAGATGGGCTATCAGCCTAAAAGTCTGTCTCCCTAAGTCCAAGGAGTTCAAGGTTTTTATGGATTGAAACAAAGGAGATGGAGCCATTACCATTTCAATAGCAAGTATAAGTAGAAACAAGAGAGAAATGGAATTGTTAGCATTTCAATGACAAGTATAAGCATAAAGGAGGGGAGATGGAGTTATCATCTTAGTAGTTCAATAGCAAGTACAGGGCAAGAGCAATTTACAAATGTAAAGCAGAGGAACTTTGCTAGAACCCAGCTAACAAGAACAATGGTTACTTCTGAGTAGAATCAAATTTCTCCATTAGCACTGGAGGGTTGCCTGTATGATTACAAGATTCTAAAGTTAAAAAAAAAACAAAAAACGGATGAAGGGGATACAAGTGAGGGTCAGTCACCAGGTTTTTACAATCACAAGGTCACAAAGATCACAAGATGAAGGCAATATAGTAATATGATTATCAAAGATCAAGACTACTGGATTACAGTTCAATTCTATCAGATATTTCCTTCTATCTATTCTATTTCACTAGAAGGTAAAAAGAAATATTTATATAATGAATCAGTAGCCATAATCATTTGGTAAATCCTAACTTCTAGGCTACACCTCCAGGCTGCTCTCGCTACCGCAGACAGATCAAGTCAGAGAAGCAGCGCGGTCAGGAGCTGGGCGACCCTGGAGCTTTCTCCTTCTGGAACTTGGCGGGGTGCCAGCCTGCAGAAGAGGCTGCTGGCAGGGACCGAATGGAGCTGCGCGCCAGGCCGGAGGCTGTGCCCGTCACTAGCAGTCCCGGGCACGGTCCCTGGCGCGCCGGTGGGCGCCCAAAGCGGTCCAGGGCGGCCGAGTGCAGGAGGTGGCGCGCAGCCGGGGGCGCCCACGGAGGGGAGGGAGGGCCGAGGACACCAGGGCCTGGCGGGGCCGCCGGCAGCGCGGCCCTGGGCATGGTGCCAAGGTCTGGGAGGTAGGTGGGGGCGGGAGAGGAGGAGGAGTGGGGGTAGGGGTGGGAGAAGAGGCTGCAGAGCCTTCGGGTCACTGCGAGGCCCGGCGGCGCGCTGGAGTTGGCGCGTCCTGGGGAGGCTCCCGCGGCGGCGCCGGCGGCTCCGAAAGTTGGAGCCCAGGCGAGCGGGCCGGGCCGGCGGGGACTCCGGCCGCGGGGGCGCGGGGCCCCGGCCGCACCATGCCCACCTTCGACGAGGCGCTGCGCAAGGCGGGCGAGTTCGGGCGCTTCCAGCGGCGCGTGTTCCTGCTGCTGTGCCTGACGGGCATCACGTTCGCCTTCCTCTTCGTCAGCGTGGTCTTCCTGGGCACCAGGCCCGAGCGCTTCTGGTGCCGCGGGCCGAGCGCCGCCGCGCTGGCCGAGCGCTGCGGCTGGAGCGCTGACGAGGAGTGGAACCGCACGGCGCCCCCGGAGCCCCGCGGCGACGGCCGCTGCGAGCGCTACCTCCTGGAGGCGGCCAACGCCAGCGCCGCGGCCCCGGGCGCGCCGGGCTGCGCCGACCGGCTTGCCGCCTTCCCCAATCGCTCCGCGCCGCTCGTGCCCTGCCGGGGCGGCTGGAGATACGCCCAGTCCCACTCCACCGTCATCAGCGAGGTAAGGGGGCGCCGTCCGGGGCGGGGGCGGAGGAGTCGTGCAGGCGATGGGCGAACAGGCGGGAGGGCGCAGGACACGGCTCGGGTGGCGCGGCGGAGACGGCAGGCTCCCGCAGGCGCCCCGGTGTCGCTGGGGGAAATGCCTGCCCTCTGCGCACCGAGAGCCTTCGGGGAGAGGACGATGGTCTGATTCCGTCGTGGCGACCGGAGAAGGAAGGAGCTGGACCCCCAGGGAAGGTCCGTGGAGAAAGGGACCCGGCGGTTACCTTTGGGGACTGACAGGGTTAATCCTACACTTTGGAGTGTGGCTAGGAAAAAGCCGCTGTTTTATTGCCTTACGCTAGTGAATTCACGGGGAGGTGCTTTGATTCCTTGTTGTTAAGGAACACTTTTATAGAATCTAAGTTTTGAGATGCTTTGCAGGGCCCTTCTCAGGAATCAACCAAAGCATCCAGTACTATTTACGTTACCATTGAGACATATCTGTACAGTAATTGGACATTATGGGTAGAACGCATTGTGGAGAACTGAAATCTCTGCGAGGAGAGATGTGTAGGGAGTTCCAATTGACTTGTGGTCTCCACAGGGCAAAGGATAGGAGAAATCAAGCTTTGAAAACCCGCGGTTGCTTAAATGAGTATCCAAAATGCAAAGGAGACAAAGGTCTAGGCTCCCCCCCCCCACCCCCCCCCCAAACGATTTTGAGAAAACCGCTTTGGGACAAAGAGCAACATCTGAGAGAAGTTGAGAAAGCTGGGGTATTGAATAAGAGTTTTGATTTTTTTTTTTTCTGCTAGTAAATTACAGAAAGGCAGCAGGAGGGGCTACAAGTCTGACTTTACAAAGTGGACCCCCATTTACAGTTGGTGGCTGATGCAGAGGGTAGTGGGGGGAAATCCCCACGTTTTGTTGAGTACCTTTGGGCAAAGAGTACAGTTGGGGTTTAGACAGGCTTTGGTCACCTTGGACAGATCAGGACAAGTTTCTGCACCTTGGCCGAGATGATCATTTGCCCCTTTGTAAGTTCCGTCAACAGGGTGGAGTCACATTAAAATAATCAACTCAGAAACTGCCTGGGATGAGCAGTTTTTAAAAACTAATTGAACGTGTTCAGGTAAATTGGGAGAGAAAAAATGTGTCTTTATTTTATTTTATTGTCATAGCAGACATTTTTTTCCCGGCATCTATTTGGATAACAGGGAAAACACTGGGTTGGGAGTGGAGAGTGCCTTTTCTGACACTATGAACAGGTTCTTTGCTCTGGTGACTTCATCTCTCTGGAGTTGTGATTTTTAAGATCTGCAGGTTGTGTGCTGTTCTGTAATGAGGTGTGTGGGTCTGTTAGCACATGGTGAATGGTCCTATGTGAACTATTAGGGAGAAAATCATATTACAGCCCCCTGTGAGCCAATGTGTGTGTGCATTTGGGTTACTTTAATTTTTACTTGATCCCCGTTTATGCGGGGGACTGCTTTATAAACGGCGATGATCTTGGTGTTAGGAATTTCACAGATGTAATGGCTGGGGTGTGGGCTCGGTTAGGAAAGGAGCGTTATCACTAGTACTTCCCCAGAGTTGAGTTTGTTAGGGACTGTTTCTGTGCCAGTCAGTGTGGCTCTGTCGGTGCTCACTTCCCTAATGAACCAAGACATCCCACTTGGAGAATGGATATCTGATTTTTGAAGATACTTACACCTCAAAATGAGCCTTAAAAAGAAAAATGCACAGACCTGAGTGGGTTTTGCACGAATGAATAAGATGGCCAGCATCAAAGAAGGGAGATATAGAACCTGTGAATTAATGCACAGATACTTTAGAAGCACAGTGTTCTGGAATTATTTCAAGGAGGGAGGTTAGAGTCCTGGCTCTGTCTCCAATTATTAGCTGTATGGCTCAGGTAAATCACCTAACCTCTTTGGGTTTAACTTTCTCATCTGTAAGATTGGAGGTTGGATTAAGTCCTTTCCAACCCAATCAAAGTGATCAGTGTCGTCACTGTCTTACATACAGTGTGCTCAGAACAAGAATCAAAACTCATCAAGGAGAAATAAAATAGTGTTCAGAATGCTTTGCTGAAGGCCACAGACAGGGTTACGATACATTTGTGGGGATTTTTTTTTTTATCCCAAGAGTTTGTTTGCTTCTTTGGGTTTGTTTGTTTTTAATGTTTTGATTCTTAAAAGGAAAACCTCCCTGTATTCAGGAAGTTTTCATCCCCAACAGCTCATTCTCCCTCAGGACTCTGTGTGGCTGATATTTTGCTGTCTTTGAGTTGGAATCTGATCCAATTAGTTTTCGTTCTTTTGAGTTCTATCAGAGTGATTAAAGCAACTGTAGTTATATCTTTAGCTGACACTATATGCCCAATGTACTTTTATGGATTTGAAATCTGACACATTCAACATGGAAAGGAAGTGTGTCTGGAGAGTTTAGAAGATGGAAGTAGGCATAAGGCTGTCCAGATTCCGGAGCAACTCCTTAGTATTATTTTATTTAATTCTTGTGCCACTGTGGGGGAGGTATCATAGCCCTGGCTTTATAGAGGAGGACCTGCCAGGATCTCCTACAGCTTTTATGTAGCCCAGTTGGATTCAAATTTAGAAGTTTTCATTGTAAATTGGTTGAACCCTTTCTTCCATGTGGTACTCTAAGTCATTTGAAGAAGTCCTCACAATAGGATACCCAAGTTCCTCACATTTTATAATCTGCAGAAAACCTTGTGAAAACCTTACATTTGATTTGTTACTATCATGGTTCTCTGGCCCACCTGCCAGCTTGCTTCATTTCAGGGCATCAGGAAGCACAATCAGCCAGACTGGCAGGTGGGGTGGCTGTGCCTTCATTTGGTAGGAGTGGTTCTCGATCCTTTTGATATGAAAGCTGCAAAAAATAAAAAATAAAAATGGCCACTTAAACCCTATCAGCCCTCTCTGCATGCACCTGTCAAAAGAAACTGAGTCACCAATAATAATCAATATAATGGGTTTTATTGGAAGAGAAATTGCTTGAGCAGGGAGAGCTCAAACCAAAGTAAGAGTTTCAAACTAGTTAGCAAGTTATATTAGCTTATAAAGATAATTAGGGGATTCCTGAAAGGGAAATTACAATTGGTTGACATTTAGGTTCCTTATCATAAAGCAGTGCCTACAAGCAGGGAACAATCATAGACTGGTTATGACAATATACTTGTTCATTTCTGAGAGGATGTTTCCACTGGACAGAAATCAGCTCACTTCCAATTGGTGCTTAAACTGTAACCTTTGCAGGGTATGTTCTGTTGTTTCTTGTTTTTTTTCTTCGTATAGTCCCCACTTTTATTTTTCACTCTTTAGGAAGTCCCTGTTACTTCTTGGAAAAGAAGTCACCCCTGGCAAGTCAATGTAGGCAATCAGTTTTCCTTATTTAACACATCTTACAAAACTGAAGGGCCCAAGGAGTTGTCAGAATCTGACACATTCAAAGCAGAGTAGTTTCAATGCAGTCCCCCTGCCTGCTTTCCCAGTTCAGCTGCTTCCTTCCAAGGCAGTGGAGTTTTTACCTACATTAAACTTCTTCGATGCAGACTTTTCTGATTTCTGAATCTCAGCCTTATCTGGCTGTCAGATATTTGGGCAGAATAAAACATGATGTAGAACAGAGAAGTGAGTCAGAGCTCCACTCCCCAAATATTTCAATTCAGGGAGTGTGGTGGTGAAGTTGTAGGTAGCCCAGAAAAGCATGTTCTTAAATCTAATCCATTCCTGTGGGTTTATACCCATTGTAAGTAGGACCTTTTGATAAGGTTACTTTCAGTTAAGGTGAGGCCCACCTCAATCAGGATGGGTCTTAATCATATTATTGGAGTCCTTTATAAATGGAATGACTACAAGCAGAGAGACAGAGAAAACCACAGAAGCAAGAAGCTGGAAGCAGTGAAACCCAGAAGAGATGGGAGAGCCCAGCACACCATGTGCCTTGCCACGTGACAGAGGAGACAAGGATCACTGGTAGCCAGACTTCAGGAAGAAAGCATTATCTTGATGATGCCTTGATTTGGACATTTTCCTGGCCTCAGAGTGTAAGCTAATAAATTCCCGTTGTTTAAGCCAACTCATTTAATGATATCTGCTTTGAGCAGCCTAGGAAACTAAAGCAGATTTTGGTACCACGAGTGGGGTGCTGCTATTTCAAATACCAAAAATGTGGAAATGGCTTTGGAATTGGGTAATGGGTAGAGGCTGGAAGAATTGTGAGACACTTGATAAAAAGGCCTAGATTTCTTTGAGGAGACTGTTGGTAGAGATATAGATGCTAAATTCACTTCCAATGAGGCCTTAAACAGAAATGATTAATGCGTTATTAGAAACCAGAGGAAAGGCAGTCCTCATTTTAAGGTGGCAGAGAATTTGGCAAATTTGAGTTCTGATGTTGGAGGAAGGAAGAATTTGAAAGGGTTGAGCTTGGATATTTAGCTGAGGAGCTTTCCCAGCTAAGTATGGAAAGTGCAGCCTGGCTTCTCCTTGCAGCTTATAATAAAATATGAAAGGAGAGGGATAAGCTGGGAACTCAACTCCTGGGCACAAAGAAACCAGAAATTGATAGTTTGGAGAATTCTGAGCTTCTGGAAAGCAAGTCACCAGAGAATAGTGCTCCACGTGAGGGCTTAACTGAACACAGATCCAGTCAACCATTTCAGTGCAAGCTGGGATTGGAAATGCAGTTATCCAGGAAGGATCTGTGGAAGGTCCTACTGTCTGATGTTTTGGACCCCTGTGTACTACATGCAAAACTGAAACATTTTTTTGGAGATCTTTATGAATGAAACCACTGCCAGCCTGGACTCAAAGGAACAGATTGAAGGAAAAATCACTTCAACGGCAGAACCAAGAAGCTGAGGTCTGTACCGAAGACATCCTCTAGGACCAAGAGAGCAGACCCACACGTGTGTGGAAAGGGTTCCGCCCAGTTGTTCAGGAAGTGTGTTATCACCCAATTTTCTCAGAGCCTGGAGCCTATTTCTCAGGGATTATGGAGAGTCTGGTAGTCACCTGGTGTTTTCAGAGGGAGGAGCCTCACTCCAGTGTTCGGGGAGAGCATGGCTGCTGTACAAGCACTTGGAAGGATCCAAGGGACTGCTGCTCCATCAGACCCTTGTTTTTCTTCCAATTTTTCCCTATGAGATTGGGAATGTTTATCCTATGCCTGTCCCACCATTGTAAATCAGAAGCAGATAACTTGTTTTCTAGGTTTTACAGATTATAGACAGAGGGGAATTACGTCCCAGGACACACCACACCCATAAGTGATTTTGATGAGACTTTCTTTGTACTAGGCATTGTTTCTGAAATGACTTTAGGGTTTGGGATATTGTGATGGGATGAATGTATTTTTGCATGTAAAAAGAACATGTCTTTTTGTGGTCCAGAGGGTTGAGTATGGTGGTTTGAAGCTGTATGTATCCCAGAAATACATGTTCTTAAATCTCATCCATTCCCGGGGGTGTCAACCCATTGTAAGTAGGACCTTTTGATGAGGCTACTTCAGTTAAGGTGTGTGCTGGTTTGGATATATTATGTCCTACCAAACACCATATTCTTTAAGGTAATCCTGTGGGGGCAGACATGTTAATGTTGATTAGGTTGGAATATTTGGATTAAGTTGTTTCCGTGGACATGTGACCCACCTGACTGTAGGTGATAACTCTGATCGAATTATTTCCATGGAGGTGTGGCCCCACCCATCCAGCGTGGGTCTTGATTTAGTTACTCGAGTCCTTTACAAATGCTGACAAAGACCCACAAGCTAGCTGGCTTAGCTCAGAGATGCTTGGAGTTGTGGACCCCCGACGTTGGCTGCAGCTCAGACACATTTTGAAAACAGCCGTTGAAAGCTGATGCTGACATTTTAGAGAATGCCATTCTGAAACGCAACCTGGGAGCAAGCAGATGCCAGCCACGTGGCTTCCCAGCTAACAGAGGTTTTCCAGATGCCAATGGCCTTTCTCCAGTAAAGGTAACCTATTGTTGATGCCTTACCTTGGACACTTTATGGCCTCAGGACTATAACTTTGTAACCAAATAACCCCTTTAGAAAAGCCAGTCCATTTCTGGTATTTTGCATAATGGCAGCATTAGCAAACCGGAACAAGGTGTGACCCTTCTCATTCAGGATACGTCTTAATCCTATTACTGGAGTCTTTTATAAATGGAATAAATAGACAGAGAGAGAGAGAAAGGGAGAGAGAGAAAGCCATGTAAGCAAGAAGCTGGAAGTAATGAAACCTGGATAGAAGGGAGAGACCAGCAGACATCACCGTGTGTCTTGCCATGTGGCAGAGGAACAAGGATGGCCAGCAGCTGGTCTTTGGAAAGAACGCATCGCCTTGATTGTGCCATGATTGAACATTTTCCTGGCCTCAGACTGTAAGCTAATAAATCGCCATTGTTTAAGCTGAACCATTGTCCGGCGCTCTCTCCGCCCCGCCTTGAGTCCTCGGTCGGCCGGCGATGGGGACCAGAGAGATAAGGGGAGAGAGGGTGCGGACAACGTCTTACCCGGAGCACTTGTGATCACTCAGGACTCGCGGTGGTAAAGCAAATAAACTTTTAATGGGACTAGGCAATCATCATCTTTACAGGTTCCACCCGGGGCGAGACACCTCGGGGGAGAACAACCTCGATGCGGCCGTCAGGTACGGCTCCTTGTGGGCTGTCTCCCCGAGCTTTGCCCGGGAACTTTCTTATAAACCTTGCGTGTATCCAATGGGCTAACGCCACGCACACAAGCATGATTGGTGAATACAGCGGGTGGTTACATACATCAGAAGCCGGAAGCAGGATGTGGGCGCCATCTTGGCACCACTCGATGGGCGGGGGGACTTTGGAGCAGGTTTACAGCGCATGCGCTATGCCCGTCCCGGGAGACGGCTCTCCACATCTCCCCCTTTATTATTTATATCGACCCAGTGTCCCCAGTGATGAGTGTGCTCCCGTGAACCCAGATGGCTCACAATTTGTTCCGGTGCTTTGGGGAGTCTGGACTAGGTCTCAGCCATTTAGCGGCGGAGCCTCTAGCACCGACCAGAATGCTCACCTCATATGGAGACAGGAGAGTCCGTGAGCTGGAAACAACATGACTCTCCCTGCAGTGCTTTGCCTTGCAACTGGGGGACAAAGGCGGGGGCAGGGATAGCATTAACCAGAGTCGGAGGCGTCACTAGGCGTCCCTATGCATTGGCTAGAGTCAAGTCTGGCCACAACTATGACTCTGCCTTAGGGATCTACCTGAGACAAAAATTATGACTGCTGGCGTCGCCCGTTATACCCGGGACACAGCTGCGCGCTTAGCTACAAACCTCGCTCCCGAGTGCCCCGCCCGAGGCGGCCAGGATGGGGTATGGCCATCAGAATGGTCGCTGTTGGGGGTATCAAAGGTGGAGGACATAGCCATCATAGTGGTAACACGGTACTGCCGCGCTTGAAACAGGCGTTCTAGCAAAGATTTAACAATGACTAATCCCACCAATGGTCCCACCATCAAGAGAATCCAATTAGTCAAATTGGGCCAAGAGAACCAAGAGGTGACTTGGTCCCACAGATTTTTTACAGTCTCGCCCAGTGTGGAAAGGTCGAAACTAACAGGCTTCAATTTCCTAATGTTCTCAAGTCCCTGAAGGCCGGAGGCTTGGTCCAATGGCCCAGGCCGTATATTCGTTGGCGTTTCTGACAGCTGCTCCCCGGCCTCCCCAGGTGATGCCACGGTTCCCACCAGTCTTTCCGGAACCCACACTGGTTGACGTCCTGGTTCCTGGGGAAAAACACAAACAGAGCCTCCGGCCCAGCCGAGCACCGGGTCAGGGCCTTTCCACTGTGACGTGGAGGGAGCGATATGGCCCTTAACAGTCTCCCATATAAGGACTAGAATCGGGTCCAAACAGACACCCGTTTGGCGCGCTCGGTCTATATCACGACCAAGTTTCATCCAAGAGGGCAGATTAAGGCTGCCAGAACAAGGAAACCAGGGGGCAAAAGTGGCCACATCATCAAGAAATCGCTGGAGAGAACTTCTCTTAATTGAGATACCCCGCTGTTTCAAAAGGGTCTTTAAGGGGGTTAATAGGGGTGAACTCCCAGACTGCCCCATGCTTGCAGTCGGCACTATCTCTTAATCACTCGGAGAGCTCTTCCGAGTCCCCGGGGCTACCTGAACGCCCACGGGCCCTAGTCCTCGTATGGAAAGGGGGTGCTTACCTTCTCGCGGTGATCAGTCGCGGAGGTCAAACCACGGATCCCGGGAGCACGTCTCCGTCGGGTCGAGGGGAACGCGAATGAGTTTGCGGGTTCGAAGTTCCCCGTACGGGCCACCACTTGTCCGGCGCTCTCTCCGCCCCGCCTCGAGTCCTCGGTCGGCCGGCGATGGGGACCAGAGAGATAAGGGGAGAGAGGGTGCGGACAACGTCTTACCCGGAGCACTTGTGATCACTCAGGACTCGCGGTGGTAAAGCAAATAAACTTTTAATGGGACTAGGCAATCATCATCTTTACAGGTTCCACCCGGGGCGAGACACCTCGGGGGAGAACAACCTCGATGCGGCCGTCAGGTACGGCTCCTTGTGGGCTGTCTCCCCGAGCTTTGCCCGGGAACTTTCTTATAAACCTTGCGTGTATCCAATGGGCTAACGCCACGCACACAAGCATGATTGGTGAATACAGCGGGTGGTTACATACATCAGAAGCCGGAAGCAGGATGTGGGCGCCATCTTGGCACCACTCGATGGGCGGGGGGACTTTGGAGCAGGTTTACAGCGCATGCGCTATGCCCGTCCCGGGAGACGGCTCTCCACAAACCATTTCATGATATTTGCTTTGAACAGTGTGGAAAACAGGAAGTAAGTCTTTAATATTGATGTTAGGATTGTTAGGTACTTGCTAGGGGAAATGTCAGCCTCTCCCAAGTCTCCTACAGAGAACAGGTATTCAGAGCACCTTTAAAAAATAGACTGAATGACCTTTGTTTTCCTTTTCCATATCATATTTTCTCCCAGAATCAAAGAAAAGGCGCTCTGAGGGAGAAGCTGGTCTACAGAGGATGATGGTGGCTGACTGGTTCCCGTGGGTTGTGTGCATACTTTGTGGGTCCTGTTTTGCTTCTTACAAATTCATTCTAAGACATATGGACAACCCATTCTAAGACATACAGACAGCCTGGTGGGCCAACTCAAAGCCACCCATCATCTTATCCACACTGACTAGTCATTAAGCATGTAATTGCTCTGTTGTAGATACTAGAGAAGGAAGTTTTGCCAAGCTCAATTTTTTGTCTGGGCTAAGTCTGATTTGCTATGAGTACTGAAGAAAGAGCTTATCCTTGTTTTATTTATACTCTTATTTTATTTATTTGTACATTGCCTTTTTTTTTTTTGCTGAATCAATCCCATCTGAAGAATGTCTATTTTATTATTGTTTCAATGAACTGATTTATGGCACAGCTTGTTTTAGATTTCATTAATTTCTCTTCTTTATTATTTGTTCTAGTTTTGGGGCTTGCTTTTGGTGTTCTTTTTCCAGTTTAAGTTAGAAGAGATGCTTGATTCAATTATTTCCATCCTTTCCTCTTTTCTAATATAAATATTTAAAGTGTAAATTTCCTTCTACATACTTCTGTGACTGCACCCAACAAGTTTTGAAATGTGTATTTTTTTCACTCCAACCTTAGTGTTTTGAAATCCCATTATTTCTTCTTTGACCAATGTTTTATTTAGAGGCTTGGTTTTAAATTTCAAATGTTGACTTCTAAATCAACAGTGGTATGGTCAGAGAATGTGGTGTGACAATACTGATCCTTTGAAATCAGTATTTGCTCCATGACCTTGTAGGAAGTCAATTTTTGTAAATGACTTGCTTGAGAATAATTTGTAGTCTTTAGTTTTTGGGTGCAGGATTTTAAAGATGTTCAATATTTGATGCTTGTTAATATTAAAATATTCTAAACTTTAATTGACTTCATCTGCTTGGTCTGTTGATAAGTAAAGAAAAGTATTGAAATCTGCCATTATATGGGTGGGTTTTGTCAGTATGTCTCCATTATTTCTAGCAGATTTTTAAAATTTATATACTTTGAGAAAGTTTTGTTAGATTCATATGCATACAAATTTGGCAGTTTTTATATTCATGGTAAATTGAATCTGTGATAAATACTGCAGGGATCCTATCTAAAATGAGTGATGTATTTTATCTTTTTATTTTTATTTTTTAATTTTTTTAAAATATTCATTTTATTAAGATATATTCACATACCACGCAGTCATACGAAACAAATTGTACATTCGATTGTTCGCAGTACCATTACATAGTTGTGCATTCATCACCAAAATCAATCTCTGACACCTTCATTAGCACACTCACACAAAACTAACAAGAATAATAATTGAAGTGAAAAAGAGCAATTGAGTTAAAAAGAACACTGGGTACCTTTGTCTGTTTGTTTGTTTGTTTCTTTCCCCTATTTTTCTACTCATCCATCCATAAACTAGACAAAGGGGAGTGTGGTCCTTATGGCTTCCCCAATACCATTGCCACCCCTCACAAGCTACATTTTTATACAATTGTCTTCGAGATTCATGGGTTCAGGGTTGTAGTTTCATAGTTTCAGGTATCCACCACCAACTATCCCAATTCTTTAGAACCTAAAAAGGCTTGTCTTAAATTGTGCGTAAGAGTGCCCATCAGAGTGACCTCTCGGCTCCTTTTGGAATTTCTCTGCCACTGAAGCTTATTTCATTTCCTTTCACATCCCCCTTTTGGTCAAGAAGATGTTCTCCGACCCACGATGCCAGGTCTGCATTCCTCCCCAGGAGTCATATTCCACGTTGCCAGGGAGATTCACTCCCCTGGGTGTCTGATCCCACGTAGTGGGGAGGGCAGTGATTTCACCTTTCAAGTTGGCTTAGCTAGAGAGAGAGGGCCACATCTGAGCAACAAAGAGGCATTCGGGAGGAGGCTCTTAGGCACAATTATAGGGAGGCCTAGCCTCTCCTTTGCAGCAACCGTCTTCCCAAGGGTAAAACCTGTGGTAGAGGGCTCAACCCATCAAACCACCAGTCCCCTATGTCTGTGGTCATGTTAGCAACCATGGAGGTGGGGTAGGTGAATACCCCTGCATTCTCCACAGGCTCCTCAAGGGGGCACTACATCTTTTTTTTTTCCCCTTGTTTTTCTTTTTTTTTTTTTTAACTTTCCCTTCTTTTTTAAATCAACTGCATGAAAAAAAAGTTAAAAAGAAAACAAACATACAATAAAAGAACATTTCAAAGAGACCATAACAAGGGAGTAAGAAAAAGACAACTAACCTAAGATAACTGCTTTACTTCCAACATGTTCCTACTTTACCCCAAGAAAGTTACCTAATATAGCAACATTTCTGTGAACTTGTTCCTACTATATCCATCAGAAATTAACAGACCATAGTCATTCCTGGGCATCCCCAGAATGTTAAATAGCTTATCTGTTCTTCTTGGATTATTGTTCCCCTTCCTTAATTGCTCTCTATTGCTAGTTCCCCTACATTCTACATTATAAACCAATTGTTTTACATTTTTCAAAGTTCACATTAGTGGTAGCATATAATATTTCTCTTTTTGTGCCTGGCTTATTTCACTCAGCATTATGTCTTCAAGGTTCATCCATGTTGTCATATGTTTCACGAGATCATTCCTTCTTACTGCCGTGTAGTATTCCATCATGTGTATATACCACATTTTATTTATCCACTCATCTGTTGAAGGACATTTGGGTTGTTTTCATCTCTGGGCAATTGTGAATAATGCTGCTGTGAACATTGGCGTGCAGATATCTGTTCGTGTCACTGCTTTCCGATCTTCCAGGTATATACCGAGAAGTGCAATCGCTGGATCGAATGGTAACTCTACATCTAATTTTCTAAGGAACTGCCAGACTGACTTCCAGAGTGGCGGAACCATTATACAGTCCCACCAACAATGAATAAGAGTTCCAATTTCTCCACATCCCCTCCAGCACTTGTAGTTTCCTGTTTGTTTAATGGCAGCCATTCTAATCGGTGTTAGATGGTATCTCATTGTGGTCTTAATTTGCATCTCTCTAATAGCTAGTGAAGCTGAACATTTTTTCATGTGTTTCTTGGCCATTTGTATTTCCTCTTCAGAGAATTATCTTATATCTTTTGCCCATTTTATAATTGGGCTGTCTGTACTATTGTCATTGAGTTGTAGGATTTCTTTATATATGCAAGATATCAGTCTTTTGTCAGATACATGGTTTCCAAAAATTTTTTCCCATTGAGTTGGCTACCTCTTTATCTTTTTGAGAAATCCTTTGAGGTGCAGAAACTTCTAAGCTTGAGGAGTTCTCATTTATCTATTTTTTCTTTTGTTGCTTGTGCTTTGGGTGTAAAGTCTAGGAAGTGGCCACCTAATACAAGGTCTTGAAGATGTTTTCCTACATTATCTTCTAGGAGTTTTATGGTACTTTCTTTTATATTGAGATCTTTGGTCCATTTTGAGTTAATTTTTGTGTAGGGTGTGAGGTAGGGGTCCTCTTTCATTCTTTTGGATACGGATATCCAACTCTCCCAGCCCTATTTGTTGAAAAGACCATTATGACTCAGTTCAGTGACTTTGGGGGCCTTATCAAAGATCAGTTGGCCATAGATCTGAGGGTCTATCTCTGAATTCTCAATTCGATTCCATTGATCTATATGTCTATCTTTGTGCCCATACCATGCTGTTTTGACAACCGTGGCTTTATAATAAGCTTCAAAGTCAGGGAGTGTAAGTCCTCCCACTTCGTTTTTCTTTTTTAGAGTGTCTTTAGCAATTCGAGGCATCTTCCCTTTCCAAATAAATTTGATAACTAGCTTTTCCAAGTCTGCAAAGTAGGTTGTTGGAATTTTGATTGGGTTTGCATTGAATCTGTAGATGAGTTTGGGTAGAATTGACATCTTAATGACATTTAGCCTTCCTATACATGAACATGGAATATTTTTCCATCTTTTAAGGTCCTCTTCTATTTCTTTCAGTAGAGTTACGTAGTTTTCTTTGCATAGGTCTTTTACATCTTTGGTTAAGTTTATTCCTAGGTACTTGATTTTTTTAGTTGCTATTGAAAATGGTATCTTTTTCTTGAGTGTCTCTTCAGTTTGTTCATTTCTAGCATATAGAAACATTACTGACTTATGTGCATTAATCTTGTATCCCGCTACTTTGCTAAATTTGTTTATTAGCTCTAGTAGCTGTATCGTCGATTTCTCAGGGTTTTCCAGATGTAAGATCATATCATCTGCAAACAATGACAGTTTTACTTCTTCTTTTCCAATTTGGATGCCTTTTATTTCTTTGTCTTGCCGGATTGCCCTGGCTAGCACTTCCAGCACAATGTTGAATAACAGTGGTGACAGCGGGCATCCTTGTCTTGTTCCTGATCTTAGAGGGAATGCTTTCAGTCTCTCACTGTTGAGTACTATGCTGGCTGTGGGTTTTTCATATATGCTCTTTATCATGTTGAGGAAGTTTCCTTCAATTCCTACCTTTTGAAGTGTTTTTATCAAAAACAGATGTTGGATTTTGTCAAATGCTTTTTCAGCATCTATTGAGATGATCATTTGATTTTTCCCTTTTGAATTTTTAATGTGTTGTAATACATTGATTGATTTTCTTATGTTGAACCATACTTGCATTCCTGGAATGAACCCCACTTGGTCATGGTGTATGATTTTTTTAATGTGTCCTTGGATTTGATTTGCAAGTATTTTGTTGAGGATTTTTGCATCTATATTCATTAGGGAGACTGGCCGGTAGTTTTCCTTTTTTGTAGCATCTTTGCCTGGTTTTGGTATTAGATTGATGTTAGCTTCATAAAATGAGTTAGGTAGTGTTCCATTTTCCTCAGTGTTTTGAAAGAGTTTAAGTATGATTGGTGTCAGTTCTTTTTCGAAATTTTGGTAGAATTCCCCTGTGAAGCCATCTGGCCCTGGGCATTTATTTGTGGGAAGCTTTTTGATGACTGATTGGATCTCTTTGCTTGTGATTGGTTGGTTGAGGTCTTCTGTTTCTTCTCTGGTCAGTCTAGGTTGCTCATGTGTTTCCAGGAAATTGTCCATTTCCCCTATATTATCCAGTTTGTTGGCATACAGTTGTTCATAGTATCCTCTTATAATTTTTTTAATTTCTTCAGGATGTGCAGTAATGTCACCTTTCTCATTCATTATTTTGCAATATGCTTCTCTCTTTTTGATTTTGTCAGTCTAGCTAGGGGCTTGTCAATCTTGTTGATCCTCTCAAAGAACCAACTTTTGGTGATATTTATCCTCTCTCTTGTTTTTTTTGTTCTCTATGTCATTTATTTCTGCTTTAATCCTTGTTATTTCTTTTCTTCTACTTGGTTTAGAATTGGTTTGCTGTTCATTTTCTAGCTTCTTCAGTTGATCCATTAGTTCTTTGATTTTGGCTCTTTCTTCCTTTTTAATATATGCATTTAGTGCTATAAATTTCCCCCTCAGTACCGCTTTTGCTGCATCCCATAGGTTTTGGTATGTTGTGTTCTCATTTTCATTCATCTCTATAAATTTAGTAATTTCTCTTGCTATTTCTTCTTTAACCCACTGATTGTTTAGGAGTGTGTTGTTTAACCTCCAGGTATTTGTGAATTTTCTAAGTCTCTGATGGTTATTCACTTCTAATTGTATTTCATTGTGGTCAGAGAATGTGCTTTGAATAATTTCAATCTTTTTAAATTTATTGAGCCTTGTTTTATTTCCCAGCATATGATCTATTCTGGAGAAAGTTCCGTGAGCACTAGAGAAGAAGTGTATCCTGGTGATTTGGGATGTAATGTTCTATATTTGTCTGTTAAATCCAATTCATTTATCGGATTGTTTAGGTTTTCAGTTTCCTTATTGGTCTTCTGTCTGGTTGATCTATTGATAGGAGAGAGTGATGTGTTGAAGTCTCCCACAATTATTGTGGAAACATCAGTTGCTTCCTTTAGTTTTGCCAGTGTTTTTCTCATGTATTTTGTGGCACCTTGATTGGGTTCATAAAGATTTATGATTGTTATTTCTTCTTGTTGAATTGCCCCTTTTATTAGTATGTAGTGGCCTTCTTTGTCTCTCAAAATATCCCTGCATTTAAAGTCTATTTTATCTGAGAGTAACATTGCTACACCTGCTTTCTTTTGGCTGTAGCTGGCATGAAATACTTTTTTCCATCCTTTCACTTTTAGTTTCTTTGTGTCTCTGTGTCTAAGATGAGTCTCTTGTGTGCAACATATTGATGATTCATTTTGTTTATCCATTCCATCAATCTATATCTTTTAATTGGGGAGTTTAATCCATTTACTTTCAACATTATAACTGTGAAGGCATTTCTTGCATCAGCCATTTTATCCTTTAATTTATGTTTGTCATATATGTTTTTTCCTCTCTCTATTAATATCCTTTAATATACCCATGCAGAATCTCTTTAGTACTGAACATTTCTCCATGTCTCTCCTTTATTTGTTTCTCTGTCTGTAGGGCTCCCTTTAGTATCTGAAGTAGGGCAGGTTTCTTGTCAGGAAATTCTCTCAGCATTTGTTTGTCTGTGAAAAATTTAAGTTCTCCCTCAAATTTGAAGGAGAGCTTTGCTGGATAAAGTATTCTTGGTTGGAAACTTTTCTCACTCAGAATTTTAAATATGTCATGCCACTGCCTTCTCGCCTCCATGGTGGCTCCTGAGTAGTCACTACTTAGTCTTATGCTGTTTCCTTTGAATGTGGTGAATTGCTTTTCTCTTGCTGCTTTCAGAACTTGCTCCTTCTCTTCAGTATTCGACAGTCTGATCGGAATATGTCTTGGAGTGGGTTTATTTGGATTTATTCTATTTGGAGTTCGCTGGGCATTTATGCTTTGTGTATTTATATTGTGTAGAAGGTTTGGGAAGTTTTCCCCAACAATTTCTTTGAATACTCTTCCTAGACCTTTACCCTTTTCTTCCCCTTCTGGAACACCAATGAGTCTTATATTTGGACGTTTTATATTATCTATCATATCCCTGAGGTCCATTTCGATTTTTTCGATTTTTTTCCCCATTCTTTCTTTTGTGCTTTCATTTTCCGTTCTGTCATCTTCCAGGTCACTGATTCATTGTTCAACTTCCTCTAGTCTTGTACTATGAGTATCGTATCCAGAATCATTTTAATTTGGTCAACAGTTTCTTTAATTTCCATAAGATCATCTATTTTTTTATTTAGTCTTGCAGTGTCTTCTTTATGCTCTTCTAGGGTCTTCTTGATGTCCTTTATATCCTGTGCCATGCTCTTCTTTATGTCCTTTATATCCTGTGTCATGGTCTCGTCGCTCATCTTTAGTTCTTTGATTAGTTGCTGTAGGTACTGTGTGTCCTCTGAACTTTTGATTTGGGTGCTTGGGCTTGGGTTATCCATATCGTCTGGTTTTTTCATATGCTTTAAAATTTTCTGTTGTTTTTGGCCTCTTGGCATTTGCTTAACTTGATAGGGTTCTTTTAGGATTTGTAGACCATTTGAAATCCTTATCTCTAATTTGTCCTATCTACAGCTTCGTGGAGTACACTTTCTCTAACTAACCAACAGGTGGCGTCCACGAGCCACCTGTTCCCCTCAAGCCAGTTCGCCGCCGCTTTGCCTTTGCGGTAAGTGGGGGAGTGAGTCTTGTGGGATCCAATTGGTGTACCAAGCTTGCGTGTGTAGTTGGTGTTGCCTGCCCTGTATATTTGGTGTGTGTCTGGGCGGTCAGGGAGGGGGGGTGGCTCTAACAGTCAAATCTCCCTGGTGTTTCTGGAGTTTTAAAGCTGCTGCAATAGTCTAATCCTTCAATTCAGTCCTGCCACAGTTTGTCTCTGCCACTGGCCCACAAGTCCTTGGTATGGCCCCTGAGACTTGCAAGTGGGTCCCTCTTCCAGGCTGTGCACCCCCTGGTCCTCTGTTGAGGAATAACTGTGCTATGTCACAGGTGAATGCCATCCCCCCAGGGCAATTCTGGGCTGCAGGGCTGTGTAGGGAGGCTCCCAGTCTGCTGAGTGGATGCCCCCCTTTTCTTGGGAAGTTGTGGTGTTTAGTGAATTTTCTCAGCCACTGGATTATTGCCTTTTGTCTCAGAGCTCTCTTAGTTCTGCTCTTGTCTTGACCTGCCCAAATTGGAAGTCTTTCAGGCTTTCTGTATTGGGCTTCTTAGAGTAATTGTTTTAGAAAAAGAAAAAAAGATTAAAAAAAAAAAGGGCCCTCCTCACAGATGTAATGGGTTATTGAAATGCTAAGAGACAAAGCAATTAGGGCCATTAAGGAAAGGTCCACAGAGCAGAGAGATCAGTTTTTCTTCGGGATTTGCATATGAGCCTCAGGGCCAGAGCTTTGCCCTTCCTCTTTCTATGTTCACCAGAACTCCAAAAACCCTCTGCTTTTATTTTTGGGTTTCTCTTGATGTTTTTCCTATGCCTGTCTCCTCTCTGCTGGGCTGACTGCTCTCAGATTCTCTGGTGTCTGGTCTCAGTCTATCTATGTTTGGAGTTTGGATCAGTAGAATGAGTTTCCAATAAGGGCTGCCACTGCAGTTCTCCCTTCTCCTTCCCGGAGCTGACAGCCCCTCCTCCCACGGGACTGAGCCTGGCAGGGAGGGGCACGGGTCCCCTGGCCGCAAAAACTTACAGATTTCACTGATCTCAGCAGTTCGACGTGTTCATGAGTGTTGTATGAAGTATGCCCAAAGTCAAATTGCTCTGCGGTGTCCAGTTCACACAGTCCCTGGCTTTCTACCTACTTTCCTGGAGGAGTAACTAAAACATACACCTTGCCAATCCGCCATCTTACCCTGCCCTCGATTCATTTTATCTTAATGTTTATTGGTCTGGTATTAATATAGCTACTCCAGTTTTCTTTTCTATTTGCCTGCTGTATTTTTTGTTATCCTTTTCTTTCAAGTTTCTCATAAAATGCATATAACTTGATTTTGCTTTAACTAAAGTGTTTAGTCTCTTTGAAGTTTTTATAATGATTGATGTATTTGGCCTTATTAGATAATATTTTTTTCTATTTATCTTGCTCTTCCTATGCTTTTTTCTTTTCCCTTCCTTCAAAAACATGATGTGTTGTTGATTGTTTTTCTTATTCATTTAACTACTACTTCTGTTAGTTTGGAATTTAGATCCCTAATTTCAATTGTTTTAGTGGTTTTTCTTGAAATTTAACCATATTTATTAACGGAGCCTAAATTTAATGCCATGATTCCCTCCTAAACAATTTATGAACCTTAAACTCTTTAACTCAATCACTCCCCCTCCCATCTGATAAGTATTGGTAGCCAATATTCTGTTTGTCCTTTTATTGTTAATTTATTATTTATATGTAGATAGTGCTTGCTTAGATTTATCTTCATACTTCATTTGCTCATCATTCCCTATAGTATCTCATTTTTGTCCTTACTTCTTAAGTAAATCCATTATAAGTCCCTTTAGTGCATATCTCTCGGAAGTAAATTTTGTTTAGTTGGGAATGTCTTTATTTCACAATTATTCCTGAAAGACAGTATTGTTGAGTAAATAGTTCCGTGTTGCCAATTATTTTCACTCAACCATTTGAAGATGTTAGTTCTGTCATGTGGCTTTCATTTTGCTTTTGAGAAGTCTGTTGTCAGTCTGACTGTCCTTCCTTTTAAGGTGATCTGTTTTTCTCTTGTGTTGTGTCTAGGTGGGTAATTCTTTTATTTATCCAGCTTGGTGTGCATTGCCTCTAAACGGTGTCTGGCACATAGCAGGCACTGTAAATATTTGTTAAATGAATGAATGTTGTTGCTTTTAACAGTGAATTTGGTTCTTTCATCAGTTCTGGAAAATTCTCAGGCATTGTCTCTTCAGCGTTGCCTTTTCTATTCTCTGTTTTTTCTTTCTGAGATTCTAATTAGACGTATACTGGAAGGTCAGTTTTTCTGTCCTTCATGATGTTTAACTTCTCTCTCATACTTTCTATTTCTATGTCTATACATGTGGCCAGACATTTTTTTCTAGATGGATCTTCCAGGTCACTATGTTTCCATTCAACAATATAGAATCTACTATTCAATCCATCCATTGAACTTTTTATTTCAACAGTTACATTTTTCATTTATCAATGTTATATCTGTTATCATTTATGGGTGGTCTCTTATTTCTTGCTCATTTCTGTGTTCCCATTTTTAATTTCATTAAATACCTTACACGATTTCCCCATATTTTATATCTGTTCATCACAATATCTGAAGTCATTGATGTTCTAAATCTTTTGTTATGTGTTTGGTGTTGGCTGATTGCTAGCTCCCACTTAGATGATCTTCTCCATGGAAACCTGGTTGCCTCCAGAGAGGACTTTCACCTGCTTCTCTCAGGAATCTGGAGGATGGAAGGGAATCTATTGACCTGGAATCACCTTCTCCCTTCCACACTTCCTGGATCTACAATTCTTGAGTTTGGATGCCACCGGCAATGCTGAAAGGGGCATTTTCCGTTAGGGTAACTCACTCTTGGCAAATGCCTTTTCCTTGTCCTTCAGGTATCACCTCAGCATAAGACTTTTTGTTGTTTTTTTTTTTGTCATTCTTGTTTGCTTTTATTAGAGGTGCATGTTTTCCCTTACTTCTTGAAATGCCAATAGTTCAACAGAAATTTATGTTTTATGCTGAATGTCGTTGTTTTTCAGTAAGTCTCTCAAAGTAACTAGTCTTTGCTGCTGATGACAGAAGTGTTTTAATAGCTGAATAGTTGTTTTATTAATGGAGCAAAAACAAGACCCTGGTGAGTGAACAGTATCCTCACTAGGTGCCCAGTCCTTGGGCTAGGAAACAGGATGGCCAAGCAGATCCATTCAGCTATGTTTGTATGGATCCTAGAACAACTTTAAGGAAAATATGCACACTAAGGAGCTTAATTGTGCAACTATGACATTGCATCTCCCATTTCTCTCTGCAACAGTTTAATTGAAATTTACATAGCATTTATTATATGCTAGGCACTTGGCTAGGCTGGGGATACAATGATGAGTAGGAATCTTTCTTCAACAAGCTCCAGAACTAGCAGGGAGTGTTGCATTGAGATTATTATGCAATGAGCTTGGTGATAAAGATGGTGAAAGGATGCCTTCTTCTGGTTGGACCAAAGGGTTGATTCGGGGCAGATGCAATTCACCTGGACCTCAGCCTCAGAGGGTGTGGAATATAGGAGAAAAAGGACATCCTTTTACACATTCTCTCATCTACAGCATTGTTTTATTTATAGGCATTTGTTAAGTGCCCTCAAGAGCAGTGCTTAGTGTGCATCCCTGGGTTCCATCCATGATTTGGCTGGGGTCTGGGAATCTTCTCTGTCACAAACATCCAAGGTCCCTGCAGGTGGTCCACGGACCACATCTGGAGAAGTACGGGATGGGGAGGCTTGGTAATTTATGAGGAGTGAGATGTGAATATCGCGACTACAGTGGCCTTAAGTGTGGTTGAGGCTAGGACCGAAGCATCAGCCCTTTGCCTCAAAGCAGATACCCCAAATTTTGTCTGATGAAATGCTGCTGTTTATTTTCAGAAAGCTTTGAGCTCTCCAGGAATAAGCAACTGATAGCAAAATCCTGTAATTGATTAAGGAGTATGTGAGGAGGGGCCCACAGCTGAACTGCCCTCCCTGGGAATCTTGGCAAACTTTAGAGTGGAGGCTTGGACAAAGGTCGGGGCACAACCGGGCTGGATAGCCGATAATTGTGGCATAGACCTCCATCCTTTTTGATCTTTGGGTTAAAGATTCTTGGCATAAGTCATCTTGGGGTAGTGGAAAGAACAGATGTGTCCTCGGGCACCTGCATCCCAGCTCCTCTGTATACCAGCTGCAAGGGCAAGTCACAGAAGAATTTCTCAGCTCTGGAATGAGGGTAGTAACACCTGCCTTAGTGACTGGTCTGACACACTGCATGCAAAGGTCCTGTCATTGTGCCTGACCACAGGTGCTACTCAAAACAATCTGTTCCCGGTAACAAGTGAAAACTCTTGAGCTGGGGGAAGTAGGGGAGGGATGAGGGAGGAGAAGACAGGTGACAGACCAGACTTGACCTGGGAGCTGTCATTTACTTACTCCTGATCTAGCATAAAAAAAACGGTAATGAATTTGCATTAAATATAAGAACATTAAACTCATGAGTGCACATTTGCCCTTGAGGCAGAGAAGATAACTGTGTTTTCTTTTCCTCTGGGGCACACAACTGGGTTATCTTTCACAGCTTCCCTTGCAGTTGGTAGGACCACATGACTGAGTTCTGGTAACTAATATTGGTGGAAATGTTATATGATCCAGGCCTGGAGCCCCATACACCTTTCCCGTAATCCTCCTCTCTCTCTCTTCCCTCACCTGCTGGCTAAGGCCTCTGAAGCCCTAGAGTTCTTAGGTAGAAGTAGCTACATTTCCTGGGGGGCTCCCCTACTCCCTCTGTCTGCACTGGACTAGGAAATGAATGAGAATGAGCTTTCTTTGTCTTAAACCACTGAGATTTGGGGCTTGTTTGTCACAGTGCTTTCCATTAGCCTATCCTGACTAATAGAACATTTTAGTATGTTTCCTGGTAGGGAAGAGAGTCTGGGGCTATGGGCACCTGATAAAATGGTAGGAAGGTGATACTTCCAGGGTAACCCACCCCTTGGTCTGGCACAAGAGGTACCCATGATCCTGTCCAGCCAGTGCCCACGGCTTTATATGGTTCATCTCCTCTGCAGGTGCCTGAGCTCCAGCCCCTCCAGGCTGTGACTTTCAGCCTAGCATCCCATGGCTGGATGTTCTCTTCTGGGTTCCTTCCTTTTCTCAAAATGCCTTTCTCTTTTCTTCATGGAGCAGTTCTATTTTATTTTTTAACCTTAAGATGCAGCTTAGAGCTACCCATTCCAGGAATACCACCCCTTTCTCTCCCCACCTCCATCCTGGGCTTGGTTTCCTTCGTTTGCCTGACAACCCCTCACTGATTGTGTATGTGTCCACCTCCTTCATCAGACTCTAAGTTTCTTGAGGGCAGAGACTGTCTCCCCATCAACTAACACAATGTTCAGTAACTATGTGAAGAAATTACGCGGTGTGTAAAAAGTATATGTGATGAATAAGTGAATGAGAAAGTGAACGAGCGGCAAGTTTAACCAACCCTGAAACCGACTTTCATAGATTTAAAACCAAACCAAACCAAACAAAACACACCCCCTTTTCCCCAGTAGTGTTGCTTCTGAAGGACTTGCAACGCTGAATCCTTGCTTTCTCCCTCCTCCTCCTATCCATGAGATTTACTAGTCATTGGGTGGACACAGGCCTGCAGGACGTCCACAGGCCTCTGGAGTAGAGGGAGGGCTAAGAGGCCTCACTCCAGGCCCAGGACTCCTTTCTGTGGAATCCTAATTTGGGGGTTGAGGGCATGACCTGGAACATAGAAGGAATGGGAACGAATAGAACGGCTGGTTCGTTGGGGCCGTAATTCTTACTTGTTGACATCCACTGTGCAGAAAAAGCTTCTCTCAGCTGTCAGGGCATTCTGCCACAGGGACAGTGGGGCCGGGGGTCAGCGAGGGGCAGGGCTTGGCTCTCCACACGCAGAAGGCCACAGAGCCCATCCCTCCAGCCCACAGAGGTGTGAGCAGATGCTGCCTGGCACTCAGAACAAAATAAAACCTTGCCAACATCCTTCCCATTTTTCTTTCTTAAACCATAACCAAGAAAGGAGGTTTATTTATTTTCTGTGAGGAAAAGGCAAAGTTCCTTGGAGGTCTCAGTGTCGTGTTTTATGATGATAAATGACTGGTGAGCATGTCAAATATTAACGGCTAGTGCTGTTTTATCTGGGTGAGAGATTGTAGCATAACGTTTAAAGGATTGTTGTACTCTTAGTTCTCTGTGCTTGTGGTAAAACAAAATAACCTTAAGGCTGTTACTTGTGTGGTAAGAGACAAAAATAGTGAGAAATGTAGTGTAGGGGCTTGAAAGACAGTGAATCAATAAATTTGACTTTTCTTTTAAAATCCCTGCACTTAAATTGTGCAGGAAATGGGGAGTCCAGAGAATCCCATCCCTCAAAGTTTTGTTGAGTGCTTTTAACTGTGAAAAGCAGTGTTTGGAGAAATTAAAAATGGAAGTCAGGTAATACACATGGTGATTATTGTTGGATATTTAGGAAAACTGGGCTCCTTGTCTCTGATTAACCAATGAAGCAGGATGTTGGGGCAGAAAAGCTACTGGTCTGAACCTCAGGAATTGTGTCACAGGTGACCTGTTTTTGTGATTGGGGGAGTTGAGGGATGTCTGTGGATTTCTGTTTGCTTATAAGTGTAAAGCAGTCAATTGTCAGTTGATACTTGAATGCCTTAGTTTGCCAGAGCTGCCATGACAAATCCCACACAGTGGGTTTGTGGGATTTTTTTGGCTCATGGTTTTGAGGTTAGAAGTCAAAAATCAAGATATCTGCAAGGCTTGCTTTCTCCCAGAGTCTGGCATGTTCTGATCAGGCTGTCACCGTCTTTGGGGCTCCTTGGCCTGTATCTCTCCTTGTGTCTGCTCTTCTGGTTTCTGCTGATTTCTGGCTTCTTCCTGTGGCCTTCTCTAACTTCTGGCTTCTGGTTTCTTCTCTTTGTAAGACCTCCAGCAATCAAGATTAAGACCCAGCCTCATTCAGTTGAGCCACCCTAACCCCCAAGGAATGAGGATTAAAATGAAGAACAGGCTTTTTTTCTAGGGTGCATAACTGAATCTACCACACTGAACTTCTGATATCTCCATCATTCTATAGCAGAGTTTGTTTTCAGGTCCCTGACATATTTAATTCCTGACCCTGAACTTGGAGTGGCCATATCTACAGAAGTGTGGGAAGATGTCTTGGGAAGGAGCTAACTCAAAAGATGGAGGTATTAGTTTCCTAAAATCAAAACACATTCTTCCCCATGATATATTTCCTCCTGGTGGGTCTGCTGTGCTGGAGAAGGGGAGTGGGTGGGTGTTGCTGTCACTCCAGATCAGGTGCCCACCTGCCTTCTTTAAGATCCACTCTAGACCTCAGTGCCTCGTGGAAAATATGAGGAGGGGGAGACAGCAGGGACCCTCCACACAATGAGATGTGCTGAAGGAGTCAGGGCAGGTTCTAGCCTGGCCATCAGAAGCAGAAGCAATTATTCTACTGCCGAACCCAGTCTTTCCAGGTGGGTGACCTCCCTTTGAGGATTATTAGGGAAATAGTAGAGGAGATCACTGGGTGACATGTGGGTTTCCAGCTTTATGTTTTAACACCCACCATGGGGACTGGAGAGTTTGAGGCAACAATTTGGAGCTATGAACCCGAAGCTTCACAAACCCATTCACACTCTCATGCTTTTGTCTCCATTACTTGATTGTAATACTTAACCATCGGAACATTCAAGTATTTTAAAGTAATTCTGATAAAATTGCATCTGTTTAGGGAGTATGTGACATTCAGGGGTTTTGTGGTCAACTTGTGTTTTATTTGTTTGTGGTAAGACCTAAAAATGAGTGTGGGAGACTGCGTTTTCTCATTTCTTAGAGGGTAGGTCAGAGGGAAACTATGGAGACTTGTAATAAAGTGGGTGAGAAGTCATTTGGACTCTCCTCATGGGAGTTTACTAGTCCTATGCACATAGGTAGCAAAGTAATCTCTCTTTCATCACCCAAATGATGGAAGAGTGTTTTATTCTTCTTGGTTTGGTGTCAACTAATTTTAGTAGCTGTAGATTGAGGTAGAACTCTTGAATTTTTTCTTGGCTTCATAGTGCTGAGATAGGAGCTTCCCCTATGGGCTTAAGTTAGGATGTTAGACCCTGCCCGTGCCCACCCCTGGCCAGTGGTTCTCCGTGCACCCAGCATCCCCTGAGGCGTGCAGTGTGCCAATGCCGCAGACATGGGCACAGCAATGGTGGCCAGGTTTGGACTGCCGCCTCTGTCGCTGCTCTTACCTATGCAGATTTATTCAGATAAAGCAACTGTCATAGCACTTTCAAGTAACTCCTCCCAGAATACTTTCAAAGTCTAGCTAATGCCGCCATCCCAGGCAGCAGCACTGCCCTGCAGCCTACAGCAGTCTCCTCATCATCTCACTCTCCCTTCTACATCTCTACTGTTAAGAGACTCAGGCCAGGAAACATCTATGCTTCCCCATCTTCTGAACTCAATCCAAATGGCATCTAAAGTCCAGTGTGGCAAGGAGATAACAGATCTTCACTGATTCTACTGCTTCCACCTGTCCTAGCTTGCTAACGCTGCCATTTTGCAAATCACCAGAAATGGATTGGCTTTTATAAAGGGGGTTTATCTGGTTACACAGTTACAGTCTTAAGGCCATAGAGTGTCCAAGGTAATGCATCAACAATTGTGTACCTTTGCTGGAGAAAGGCTGTTGGCATCTGGAAAACCTCTGTTAGCTGGGAAGGCACATGGCTGGCGTCTGCTTGCTCCTAGGTTGCGTTTTAGCTCCTCTCTCCGCTTCTCGGTGTTCTTCAAAGTGTCCCCTGTGGCTGCAGCTCCTCTTCAAAATGTCACTCACAGCTGCTCTGAGTTCCTTCTGTTTGTCAGCTCTTTTATAGGATTCCAGTGATTTAATTCAGACCAACCCTGAATGGGTGGGGCAACACCTCCATGGAAATTATCCAATCAAGGGTGTCGCTCATGGTTTATTGAGTCACATTTCCATGGAAACCCTCAATCAGAAGGTTCCAACCTAATCAACACTAATACTGCCCCCACAAGATTGCATTGAAGAATATGGCTTTTTCTGGGGGACATAATATATATAAACCAGCACACATACTTTACTGGTACAGAAAATGTTGAGAATCCCAAATTTGACTGGTTTGAAGAACATGTGAAGGATTTGGCTAAAAGATGAATGCCAATATCAAATCTGCTGGAGTTTCATGTAGAAGATGAAGGGAGAAAACATCCCAAATGGAGAGATGATTTCCTTAACTGTGGCTTAAGAAATAAGGACACTTAAAACTTTACCTTGAAAAACATAGATTTTCTCTCATCTAGAAAGAAACAAGGGGGTGTGGAATAGAGATTCAGTTTTCGTTTAGTACATGAGCTACACAGGGCCATGAAATGATTAGGTTATTATAAAAGCTTCCATGATTCCATTTATAGGTCCATTAGAAGGAACCTCCAGGTGTTACTGTGAACTCTTCATGTGTTTTTCACCAATCCTAATTTAATGCTGATAAACTCTAGCTGACAGTTTTACATTGTTAAGCTAGCACCATTCTCTTGGGAACTGAATTCTTATTTCTGAGGCCTTGTATTTGACATTGTATTTGACTTTTTTATGTAATAATTTACATGTGCCAATGCAATGATATATTGGAATCTACCCCCCAATGCAAGCACACTGAAAAAATCTCATTTATACACTTATAAAATCAAATGGTAGACATTTCCTATCACATGCCCATTCAACAACAGCACTGGATTCATTTAGCTAAACCGATTCCAAAGAGTAGAGGTGCATTGACCTCAACCAGTTTCAAAATGCTGCTTTTTGTCTCTGCATATGTTGAACACTTTTTATGATTTAATAAGTGACCTGTTTTGAAAGTAAAATTGTCAGATCTTGAAATTTAAAAGGCAAATGTGAAGGAGCCAAAAGTAATGTAAATCCAGTATTTAGAAAGTGGAGACTGGAGCCTATCCTGCGTTAAATTAGCAAAACTTGTATACTTTTTCTGTAAATCCTTTTTTTAACTTTATGGATCAGAATAGCCACGGTTGGAACACTTCCTGTATCAGTTAATATTTTTAGAGAGTTAGAACTTGGTCCTAAGCCTAAATTCAGCTTGATTCTGGAAAGTAAATCTTTGACAACTGCCTCAGTGCACAGAAATCTTTTTAAAAGTAGACACCCCACGAAGTCTTTGTTATTCTCATGGTCAAACACGGATGCTTAGATGTTCCAGGATCTAAAATGGCCACAGTAGTCTTGATAACCAGTCATTTTTTTTCCATCTTTAGAAACCCACATGGGAACAACCAGATCCAACAGATCTCAAGCTACTGCGTGTGTAAATGAACACTCCCTTTTGCTTCATATCTGAATGCCAGACATCTGGATTGCTTATTGTGTTTGTGTATTTATGCTTTGATTCATAGTAACTTCTCATATTATGGAATTGATGTGCATTGAACACAAAATGTAGATTAAAAATGTCTAAAGAGCAAAAAATAAATTAGGATATCGTAGTACGGAATGCAATTTTCATGGGTCTTTGGAAAGTATTTATTTTATTATTGCTTGTGTCACATGGAGCCAGATTTGGTGAAATGGTAGTTTTCTATGAAATTTCATAGGCCTAGTGGTGTCCAAGAGAAGAGACTCAAGCAGGCCTTTAAAAGAGCTAGATGGAGCTAGGGCCTGGGAAGATCCACCATTGGCCAGATACAAGGACATAGCAGAACCCAGCCCCAGTTCTCAGGAGAATGCAAACTGTGATACAGTTTGAGTTTAACATGGAGCTTTGGCATGGTTGAGTTTCTGGAATCAGAGCTGAAATCCTCAGGCACTAAAAAGACCAAGGGTCCGTCACCCCTCAGGAGAGAAGGCAGAACATCCCTCTGAGAGCCATGCTTTTATAAAGAAACATGCGATACCCTCAGGGCTGTGTGGGGAGGGCTCCCCCAGGGCTACAGCTCTGCGTGTGCTCTCCTCATCCTCCGACGTCTCAGGTGGCGTTCTCGGTTGTTGCTTATGCACAGCAGACCTCAGGATGGCTCTGATTTCACTGGGCGGCTGCCAACTGGAAGAGCCGAGCGACAGTACAAGATGAAAGGAAACATGTGTCTCCGGAGCCAACACAACATGGGCAGGAATGTCATAAACTGAAGCCTCTGAACGTAAACAGGAGGCACCTGAGCCAGTCTCCTAGTCTGACGATTGATGGTGGTGCATTTATGGGGATTAAGAGATTGTGGAGAAAACAGTTTGTACACACAATATTGATGATTTTTCTTTTAAAGCAATGCTTTGCAGACATCTGTTGATAAATGAGCTCTCTTTCATTCTTCTCAGATGCATTTTTAAAGCAAAAACTCATAGGGAAGAGGCATGGATCATTAAAAATATTAAAAATCCATGTTGCCGATGTTCTCACAAACACTGGGGACTGACAGCTTGACATGCTGAGCCCTCTGTCTTGGGGCTTGCCACTATGAAGCTTGTTACTGTAAAGGAGAGACTAAAGCTGCTTATAATTGTGCCTAAGAGTCTCCCCCTGAGTGCCTCTTTGTTGCTCAGATGTGGTCCTCTCTCTCTCTAACTAAGCCACCTTGGCAGGTGATCTCGCTGCCCTCCCTGCTACATGGGACCTGACTCCCAGGGGTGTAAATCTCCCTGGTAATGCAGGATATGACTCCCAGGGATGAATCTGGACCCGGCATCGTGGGATTGAGAACATCTTCTTGACCAAAAGGGGGATGTGAAATGAAACGAAATAAAACTTCAGTGGCTGAGAGATTTCAAATGGAGTCGAGAGGTCACTCTGGTGGACATTCTTATGCACTATATAGATAACACTTCTTAGGTTTTATTGTATTGGAATAGCTAGAAGTAAATACCTGAAACTACCAAACGCCAGCCCAGTAGTCTTAACTCTTGAAGACGATTGTATAACGATGTAGAATAGAAGGGGTGACAGTGTGATTGTGAAAACCTTGTGGATTACACTCCCTTTATCCAGTGTATGGATGGATGAGTAGAAAAATGGAGACAAAAACTAAATGAAAAATAGGGTGGGATGAGGGGATGATTTGGGTGTTCTTTTTTATTTTTATTTTTTATTCTTATTTTGATTCTTTCTGATATAAGGAAAATGTTCAAAAATAAATTCGGGTGATGAATGTACAACTATAATATGGTACTGTGAACAGTTGATTGTACACCGTGGATGATTGTATGGTATGTGAATATATCTCAATAAAACTGAATTTTAAAAAAAATCAAAAGAAAATATTTAAAATCCAGCAAAAAAGCGAAAGTTAAGTTGGAACTAATGTAAATCAATTTGGCATCAACTTTTAAAACTCAAGTAAAAAAAATTTTCTCTGTTTTTTGAGGTTAAGGGAATTATTCCCACAGAGGTGCTGGGTCTTTCTCTGCTCTTCAGCTCTTGATAATTGTGTGACAAATTCATCATCACACCTCCCTTAAGTCAGCCCCCCCAGCATCCTTTTTGGATTGCTCTGACCCCAAACCTAGTGTGCAGATATAGAAGAATCTTGATTTTAAATGAAACCAAGGTGAATACATTACACAGCCAAATAAAACTGCCTTTGTATTTATCCGCTGTCCAGATAATTACAATTTATGATTGCAAAATCTTGTGGTGCAGTCATCAAATTTTAGATCTTAACTGATTTAATGTAACTTATCTCTCAGGCAAATACAGTGGTTAAGAACATAGGCTTGCTAGTTGAATGAATATGGGTGGATTTCCCAGTACCAGACTTTCTGCACTCAGGTTCTTAGGAAATGAAAATAAAATAACTGTTATTGGAAGGATTATAGTAAATAAAGCTTAGCATGTTGTCTGGCACATCGCAAGGTCTAAACACCTTGTGAGAACTGTAGTTGTTGATTACAGAAACAGAGGAAATTAACTCCAAAAGGCATTATGGGTCTGGGAATTTGGGGTGGTATGGAAACCCCTACGCCTGGAAGGAAGTTTTTGTCAGGCAGGGCAGCAAGATTCAAGTACTGAGGAACATGGTAGGGTTCCACTCTCTGTACAAGCTGGAGCTTATAATAAAGAATAATAAAGAATCAAGCTGTAACATCAGAGCAAAAAGTTTAGCAAAACTTTCCAAGCCCCCATTTATTCAGCCATGAGATGGAATTAAGCCTACTTCCCCTCCAGGTTCTCCAAGGGCTAAATGAGAGGATATGCATGAATTGCTAAGCATATGAAAGGCTTTCAGAACATACTTCCTTCCTTCCTGTATACGTGCTCCCCAGATCCTCAGTTGGCTTGGTCTGGATTTGGGTTGTTGGACCCAGACTGGTTGAGAATCCCATTCTGTGTTCTGACTGCATACTGGGACAGAGGAACTCTGGGATAAAGGGAATGGAGCTTTGGCATTTCCTAAAACCTGGGTAATCCCAGGATCTGAGTCCGACCAGAGCTCAATGAGATGGTGACAGCTGGGGAAGCTGCAGGGATTGGGCAGGAAGCCTAGCGGGCATCTAAAGATGCTTTTCTTCTCATTTGATCTAAACCAAAGAACAATGCCAGTTTTCCTGTTCAAGTTATGGGAGAGGGAAGGCATTGTTGGAGATACGTGGTAACACATTCCACAAGCAGACTACAGGGTCTTTTTGGGTGGGGACTGCATGGTGTTAATTTGTGTGGTATCCCACTCCACCTCACTCCCAACAGTGCCAGCCACAACATCTTGCAAAGTAAATGTTTGTTTCTTAATCTTCCTAAAGTGACAAGTTGATCATGTCACTTCCCAGCATCAAACCTTCCAGCTGCCTGCTGGATCAAGTAGGGATCCCAAGCTTATTGTTCGTTGTACCTGCTGGAGATCTCTAGGGGGGAAATTGCCAGGATTGCAGATTCCCAACCAGCGACTTCCACCATGGGGCAGTCCCTGGAAGCCATGTAAGAGGAGGCACCCAGGTTCAGTGAGTGACAAGAAACTTGGCCGTAAAGCCCAGTGGGGAAGTCCAGGCCACATGCGTGGGGCTGAGCCTCTCGTGATCCTGGGGTCTCCTTGTGCCTGTCTGCTGCGTTCATTCTGGATGCTGGGTCTGCTCTCAAATTGAAGGCTGTCTCAAGTCTGCCTGGCCACCATGGCTGCATGGCATTCCAAGGGAGGATCCAGAGAGGAAAGGGCTCCAAGAGCAGGAACCAAAGGAAGGAAAAGGACTAAAAGAACACAGTGCATGAGCAGAGTAGGCTCACATCAAAAGCTCTTTCACTGCCCAAACTCTGTTTGAGAAGAACTCAAGCTTCTTAGAGGTGAGGTTGAGCCATTAACAGTATCAGCTGACCCACCTCAGCCGGTCTGCTCCGTCTCTTGAATGTTCCTTAGCCTTTTCTCCTTCTGTTCCCTTGTTATCTTTTGTCCGTTGCTTCTGACTGCCCACTGCCTCCCCCTGCCCCAAGCAAAATCCAATTTTAGGAGATTTTCCTGCTTGTCTGCACCAGAAAAGTTATTTCCCACTTCAGAACTCTTAGAAGCCCTTTGTTCTTCTTCATCTTCATCATTTATTGAGAATTGCACCTCACATATCTCAATTAATACATGCCATGGTCTTATCGTGTAAATACTGTTGTCCATGTAACATGAAACAAACAAACAAACCCAAAGTACAGAAAGAGCAGTTGTGCAAATTTCTCAAAGTGACAGAGCCAAGAGTCAGACCAAGGAGTTTAACTCCAAAGCTCAGCCTCTGCCACTACTCTGCCTTTGTGGCCTAGATCATTTTATGTTTCTATTTGCTTTATCTTCCCTACCAAGTTAGAAGTCTCTTAAAGGCAAGAATGGTGACGTGGACATCCTTTGACCCCCTCATCCAAAGATGTAAGAGGCATAATGCCTCTTAAATTGGCAGAATTCAGTGCTCGTTCTTTGGATAGATTCACTGGGTTCATTTGCATGTGGTTTTGGATATCTCATTAGTAATGTTCTAGTAAGAGTTGGAGCTGAGCAGTGTTTTTGGAACTAGTCTGCTCCGTGGCACCGAGGAGGCTGGTGGGAGAGTTCTAGCCAAGGAGCATCATTGGTGAAAAAAGGATGAAAGCCAGAGGCACATGCTGGAGGCCCTTTGGCCCCCACCGCAGACTGTGCTTCTTGTGTGGCCAGTTGGGATGGTCACCAGCCCGTCTGCCAACTGTCACCTCTCTCGGGGCCACATGGAACTTAGAGGTTCTAAGCCCGTGACCACCCGGAGGTGTCCCCTAAACCCTACCTACTTCTTTCTCCCCTTCTCCTGGGCCCCTTTTTGAGTGAGGGGTTTTGAAAGGAAGTAAAATATGAAGCTCTCCTATCATATGTGTCTTCACAAACACCAGAAATCCTTCAACAAATCTGGACAAGAAAAGATGGCCCAAAGTTGCGGTGATTAGAAATTACCCATCTGGCTCACATCGATATTCTGGTTGAGTCATGTATAACACAAATTGGCCTCCTGTAACTAAATCCATCATTGTGACTTTGATAAATCAGAACACCAGGAAATAAATAAAAACACACAAAATTGGTGAGAGGGTTGAAACTCAATTTTACACAACAAGATTTCAGGAATTCAAACCGTTGAACTGAGAAATGGCCTGTATTTAAACAATGATGCTTTAGTATATGAATGATTTTCCAGAATCAATGCTAATAATTTTGTAAACAGAGTCCAAATAAGATTAATCTTGGCTCATTTTCTGGATTACACATTAATGCTGCATGACCTTTAACTCATTATCATCTTGGAACCATTAGAAGAATAGTAAAAACAGATTTCATACACTTTTCAAGTGTTTAATAAAATTACAGTATTCTTTTTTACTAGTTGGTTTTCAATTCTTTTTTATGGCATGCTATGCAATTAGATATTTTTCCTTATGAAACTACTTAGAAATTTCACTTAGATTTTTTTTAACCATCCAGTCTGTCAAGTATAAATAATATACACAGGCAGTAAATTATTTAAAAAAATTTAATAGCTATATATCTCCAGCTGTTCCATTTTCTCATTCTTTCTTTCTATAACCTCTTTTTTTTCTTAAAAATAAAACAAAACAAAACTACAAAAAAACACCCTTACCCCTGTGTCTCCCTTCAGCTGAGGTCCTATACTTGTCCATCAAAGCCACACTTCTTGAAAGCGTTATCGACTCTCATGGCCTCCACATTCTTACCTTCCACTCACTCCTCAATCCATTGTGTTCTAGCCTCCATCCTCCACAGAATCAACTCTTGCCAGGGTTTCCACCTGGGGTGGAACCAGATGGCCCTCCATGCTAGGGTTCACTCATGCAGTGGGATTTACCCACAAGGAGCTGAAGCCAGAAATGGACAGTGGTGTTTCTGACCTGAGTGGGACCAGGGAGCCAACCTGTAGCCCCAAAATGCAGACAGTGGATGCCTCTATCCCCATACAAACGATGACCCTTAAAGAATGCAGTTCACGCTCCAATCACATTGTACCTTCTTGTTCCTGGTCTCTTGTACCACACCCAAGTGTCAGCCCTGCAAGAGAAAGGACTATGATCTATACTCTTTAGGGGTTCCTTTCACCTGTAAAGGTAGCTTTCGAAGCCTCAAGTTCATATTTCACTGTTCTTCCCGTTTTTCACTGCCCAACACATCTCCTCTTTCACTATTGCCTACTTTGTTCAATTTTTCTGTTGAAGCCGAACAAATTTAAACAGGTGGTCACAATGGACATGCTCTGATCTGCTGGATAATACACACTTCCGGGAACCACTGAATCAGAGATTCAGAGAAGTTCTTCAGAAAGTATTCTATTTAGTAAAATGTTGAAGTAAATTTTAGGTTATCACATATTTGTTTATCTCCAACATCTTCATTATCAAAACAATGTAAGTGCCTATTTAGAAAGTGGATGCTCTTAAGAGACTTTCATATTGATAATTTCATTTTGAAATTGTACTTAACTTTCAGTAACACTCCATCTGCATGGAACCATTTTTTAATTACAATTCTAGTTACCATATATTTGTAATCCCCATTGGCCACTTTAACAGTGTATTTTAAAATTTTTATTGTGGTAGTATATATACAACACAATTTCCCATTTTAACCACTTTCATATGTACAATTAAGTGATATTAATTACATTCACCATATAGTGCCATCAACATCTACCATCCATTACCAAAACTTTTTCATCATCCCAGTCATAAACTCTGTATCCAAAGCAATAGCTCCCCATTCCCACCCTCACCCTCAGCCCCGGCTACCTGTAACCTACTTTCTGTATTTATGTATTTGATTATTCTAGGTATTTCATATATGTGGAATCATACACTATTTGTCCTTTGGTGTCTGGCATCTTTCACTCACCCTGATGTTTTCAAGGTTCGTCCATGTTGTACCATGTATCAGAACTTCATTTATTTTTCGGCTTAATAATATTCCATTGTATGTTGTTTATCCATTCATCTGTGATGGACACTTGGGTTGTTTCCACCTTTTGGCAATTGTGAACAATATTGCTTTAAACATTGGTGTACAAATACCTGTTTAAGTCCCTATTTTCAGTTCTTTGGGGTATATACGTAGAAGTAGAACTGCCAGATCATATGGTAATTCTATGCTTAACTTTCTGAGGAGCCGCCAAAATGTTTTCCATGGTGTCTGCACTGTTTTACATTTCCATCAACAATATATGAGGATTCCTATTTCTTCACATCCTAACCAACACTTATTTTCCATTTTTTAGTAATAACCATTCTAAGTGGGCATGAAGTAGTATCTCGTGGTTTTCATTTATGTTTTCCTAATGGCTAAGGTTGTTTAGTCTCTTTCAATATGCTTAATAGCCATTTGTTTATCTTCTTTGGAGAAATGTCTGTTCAAGTCCTTTGCCCATTTTTTAATTGGGCTTTTTTGCCATTTTGCTATTGAATTGTAGGAGTTCTTTCTATATTCTGGATAGTAAACTCTCATCAAATATATGGTTTCCAAATATTTTCTGCCACTTTGTAGTTTGTCTTGTCATTTTCTTGATAATGTTCTTTGATGCACAAAAGTGTTTAATTTTGATGAAATCTATTTTTTCCTTTGTTCTCCATGCTTTTGGTATTATATCTAAAAATCCATTGCCTAATAAAAAGTCCTTCAGATTTTTCCCTATGTTTTCTTCTAAGAGTTTTATGATTTTAGTTCTAAAACTGACATCCTTAATCCATTTTGAGTTAATATTTGTACATGTTTTGAAGTAGGAGCTCAATTTCATTCTTTTGCATGATTTCTGGTTGTCCCTCTACCATTTCTTGAAGAGACTATTGTTTTCCCATTGAGTAGACTTGGAGCTTTGCTGAAGATCAATTGTCCATAGAGATGTGGGTTTATTCTGAATTCTCAATTCTATTCCGTTGGTCTATTTGTCTGTCTTAATGCCAGTACCACATTGTATTTTTGTTTGTTTGGGTTTATTTTTGGAGGGGTTGGACTCTGCCATTATGTACGTATATGTTTATAATTGTTATGGCTTCCTGTTGAATTGATCCCTTTATTGGTATATGGTGACCTTCTTTGACCCTTGTAATGCTTTTTGGCTTAAAATCTCTTTTGTCCAATATTAGCATAGCTACTCTTACTCTCTTTTGCTTACTCCTACCATGATGTATTGTTTTAATTCTTTCACTTTCAAGCCTCCTTATGTCTTTGAATTAGGGTGAGTCTTTTGTAAACAGCATATAGTTTGATCATGCTTTTTAATACATTTTTGCCAATCTCTGCCTTTTGACTGGGAAGTTTAATCCACTTACTTTTTTTAAGCAGTGTTATTGAGATATATTCACGCACCATACAATCCATCTAAAGTATACAATCAGTGACTCACAGTGTCATCACATAGTTGTGCAGTCATTGCCATAATCAATTTTAAAAATTCTCAAGACTCCAAAAAATCCTAAAATATCCCATATCTCTTATCCCCTAATGACCCTTAGCATTGATGTGGTGCATTTGTTATTGTTGATTAAAAAAATATTAAAATATTACTGTTAACTATAGTCCATAGTTCACAGTACATGCATTTTTCCCTATATACCACTCTATGAACTCCATATAATAGTGATGTACATTTGTTTTAGTACATGAAAGAACACTTTTATATTTGCACTATTAATCATAGTCATCATCACCATAGGGTTCACTGCATTATATAGTCCATATTTATCCTCTAGTTTCCCTTCTAGTGACATGCAGAATCCTAAACTTCCCCTTTCAACCACAGTCACACACATAATTCAGTGCTGTTACTTACACTTGCTATAATTTGCTACCATCACCTCTATCCATTTCTAAACATTTAAATTCATCATAGTTAAAAATTCTGCACACATTAAGCATCTTTCCCCATTCTCTACCCTTACTCTATCTCCTGGTAACCTATATTCTAAATTTTAAGTCTATGAGTTTACTTGTTTTAATTAGTTCATATTAGTGAGATCACACAATATTTATCCTTTTATGTCTGACTTATTTCCTTCAACATAATGTCCTCAATGTTCATCCATGTTGTCACTTGCTTCAGGACTGCATTCCTTCTTACTACTGAATAGTATTCCATCATATGTATATACCACATTTTGTTTATCCATTCATCTGTTGATGGACACTTGGGTTGTTTCCATCTTTTGGCAGTTGTGAATAATGCCACTGTGAACATTGGTGTGCAAATATCTATTTGTGTCCCTGCTTTCAAATCTTCTGATACATACCTAGTAGCAGGATTGCTGAATCATATAGCAATTCTATACTTACCTTCCTGAGGAACCAAAAACTGTCTTCCACAGCAGCTGTACCATTTTACATTGTCACTAACAGTGAATAAGTGTTTGTATTTCTCCAAATCCTCTCCAACACTTGTAGTTTCCTGTTTGTTTACTAGTGGCCATTTTAGTAGATATGAAATGATATCTTATTGTGATTTTGATTGGCATTTCCCTAATAGCTAGTGAAGTTCAGCATCTTTTCCTGTGCTTTTTACATCTGGAAAACATCTGGAAAAATGTCTATTCATGTCTTTTGTCAATTTTTTAAATTGGGTTGTTTGTCTTTTTATCGTTGAGTTGTAGGATTTCTTCTGGATTTCAAACCTTTATTAGATATGTTGTTTCCAAATATTTTCTCCCGTTTAGTAGGTTGTATTTTCACATCTTTGACAGAGTCCTTTGAAGCACAAAAATGTTCAGTTTTGAGGAAGTTCTACTTATCTATTTTTTCTCTTATTGCTTGTGCTTTGGTTGTAATGTCTAAAAAGCCATCGCCTACCAGTAGTTATTTTGTTGTTCAGTTTTTTTGAGATATATTCACATACCATACATTCATCCACAGTGTGCAATCAACTATTCACAGTACCATCATATAGTTGTGCATTCATCACCAGAATCAACTTTTGGGCATTTTTCTTACCCCAAAAAATAGAAAAAAGAAAATGAAAAGAAAAAAGAACACCCAAAACATTCCATCCCCCTCACTCCACCCTACCCTATTTTTCATTTACTTTTTGTCCCCATATTTCTACTCATCTGTCCACACACTAGACAAAGGGAGTGTGCGCCATGAGGTTTTCACAATCACACTGTCACACCGTGTAAGCTACATAGTTATGCAATTGTCTTGAAGAATCAAGGCTACTGGGTTGCAGTTCAATAGTTTCAGATGTTTCCTTCTAGTTATTCCAATACACTAAAAACTAAAAAAAGTTATCTATGTAGTGCATAAGAATGCCTTCCAGAGTGACTTCTTGACTCCATTTGAAATCTCCCAACTGCTGAAACTTTATTTTTTTTTCATTTCACTTCCCCCTTTTGGTCAAGAAGATTTTCTCAATCCCACGATGCTGGGTCCAGGCTCATCCCCAGGAGTCATGTTCCATGTTGCCAGAGGGATTTATACCACTAGGAGTCATGTCCCACATAGCGGGGAGGGCCATGAGTTCACTTGATGCATGGGCTTAATGAGAGAGAGAGAGAACCTCTGAGCAACAAAGAGGTTCTCTGGGGGACACTCTAAGGCGCAATTATAAGTAGGTTCAGCCTCTCTTTTGCAGCAATAAGCTTCACCAGGTCACGCCCCAAGATCGAGGGCTCATCCTACCAAACTGTCAGCCCTCAACATTTGTGAGAACACCAGTAACATCCCAGGAGCCTACCACTAGATCTTGAAGATGTTTCCCTACATTTTCATCTAGGAATTTTATGGACCTGGCTCTTATGATAAGGTCTTTGATCCATTTTGAGTTAATTTTTGTATAAGGTATGTGAAAGGAGTCTTCTTTCATTCTTTTGAATATGAATATCCATTACTCCCAGCACCATTTATTGAAGAGATGATCTGTCCCAGTTGAGAGGATTTGTGAGTCTTGTTAAAAATCAATTGAAGGGGTGACAGTGGGATTGGGAATGCCATAAGGACCAAACTCCACTTTGTCTAGTTTATGGATGGATGTGTAGAAAAGTAGGGGAAGCAAACAAACAGACAAAGGTACCCAGTGTTCTTTTTTACTTCAATTGCTCTTTTTCACTCTAATTATTATTCTTGTTATTTTTGTGTGTGTGCTAATGAAGGTGTCAGGGATTGATTTAGGTGATGAATGTACAACTATGTAATGGTACTGTAAACAATCGAAAGTACAATTTGTTTTGTATGACTGCGTGGTATGTGAATATATCTCAATAAAATGATGATTAAAAAAAATAATAATAAAAAAAAATCAATTGATCATAGATCTGAGTTTCTATTTCTGAATTCTCAATTTGATTCCATTGATCAGTATGTCTATCTTTATGCCAGTACCATGCTGTTTTGACCACTGTAGTTTTGTAATGTGCTTTGAAGTCAGGAAGTGTGAGTGAAAATTTCATTCTTCTTTTTCAAGATGTTTTTGGCTATTTGAGGCCCCTGCCCTTCTGAATAAATTTTAATTTGACTTATCCATTTCTGCAAAGTAGGCTTTTGGAATTTTGATTGGTATTGCTTTGAATCTGTAGATTTAGCTTTCCAATCCATGAACATGGAATGTCCTTCCATTTATTTAGGTCTTCTTTGATTCTTATAGTAATGTTTTGTAATTTTTTGAATATAGGTCCTTTACATCCTTGATTAAATTTACTCCTAGATATTTTATTCTTTTAGTTGCTTCCATGAATGGATTTTTTTTTCTTGAGTTCCTCTTCAGATTGCTTTTTACTAGGGTATGGAAACACTACTGATTTGTGTGTCGATTTTGTATCTGGCCACTTTGCTGAACTTGTTTGTTCACTCTAGTAGCTTTGTCATAGATTTTTGGGACTTTCTATATATAGAATCATGTCATCTGCAAATAATGAAAGTTTTACTTCTTCCTTTCTGATTTGTATGCCTTTTTTTCTTGCTTAGTTGCTCTAGCTAGAAGTTCCCGCACAATGTTGAATAACAGTGGTGGCAGTGGGCATTTTTGCCTTGTTCCTGATCATAGAGGGGAAGCTTTCAGTCTCTCATCATTGAATACGATGTTATCTGTGGGATTTTCCTGTACGTCCTTTATCACATTTAGGAATTTTCCTTCTATTCCTATTTTTCAAAGTGTTTTTGTCAAGAAAGAATGCTGGATTTTGTCAAATGCTTTTTCTGCATCAGTCAAGATAATCATGTGTTTTTTTCCCCTTTGATTTGTAAATTTACATTGATTTTCTTGTGTTGAACCATGCTTGCATACCTGGAATAAAACCTACTTGAGCATGGTGTGATTCTTTTATTGTGTTATTGGATTTGATTTGCAAGTATTTTTTTGAGGACTTTTGCATCTATATTCATTAGAGAGACATTGGAGAGATTGGTCTGTAATTTTCTTTTCTTATAGTATCCTTATGAGTCTTTGGTATTAGGGTGAAGTTGACTTCATAGAACGAGGTAGGTAGTGTTCCCTACTCTTCAATGTTTTGGAAGAGTGTGAACAGAATTGATACTAATTCTTCTTGGAATGATTGACGAAATTCACCTCTGAAGCCATCTGGTCCTGGACTTTTCTTTGTTGGGAGGTCTTTGATGTCTGAGTCAGTGTCTTTACTAGTGATGAGTCTGTTGAGGTCTTCTGTTTCTTCTTAAGTCAGTGTAGGTTGTTCAGTTGTTTCTAGGAAGTTGTCCATTTCATCTACGTTGTCTAATTTGTTGCCATACAGTTGTTCATAGTATCTTCTTACGATCTTTATTTCTATGGAGTCAGTGGTAATGACACCCTCTCATTTCTGATTTTATTAATTTGCATCTTTTCTCTTGTTGTCTTTGTCAGTCTATCTAAGGTTTTGTCAATTTATTGTTCTTCTCAAAGAACTAACTTCTGGTTTTGTTGTTTTTCTCTATCACTTTACTATTCTCAATTTTATTTATGCCCACTCTAATATTTTTCATTCCCTTCCTTCTGCTCACTTTGACTTCAGTGTGTTTTACTTTTTCTAGTTGCTTCAGGTGCATAGTTAGGTTACTGATTAGAGATTTTCCTTCTTTTTAAATATAATTATTTACTATGATTCTCCCTCCAAGCACTGCCTTTCCTGCATCTCATAAGTTTTGGTATGTTGTGTTTTCATTTTCATTCCTTTCAAGGTATTTTCTGATTTCCCTTCTGAGTAGTTCCTCTTTGATCCATTGGTTGCTTATGAGTGAATTGTTTAATTTCCACGTTTGTTAAATTTCCAGTTTTTCTTCTGTTATTGGCTTCTAGCTTCATCCTATTGTAGTTAGAGAAGATACTTAGCATGATTTCAATGTTTTTGAATTTGTTGAGCCTTTTCTGGGATCTAATATAGAGTATATCCTAGAGAATGAGCCATTTGCACTGGAGTACAAAATGTATTCTGTCATTGGGTGAAGAGTTCTATATATGTCTGTTAGGTCTAGTTAGTTTGTAGTGTTGCTTAAGTCCTCTATTTCCTTACTGACACTTTCCCTGTATGTTCTATTCATCATAGAAAGTAGTGTGGAAGTCTCCTACTGTTAGTGTAGAGCTTACTCCCTTCAGTTCTGCCAATGTTTGCTTTATGTGTTTTGGGGCTCTGCTATTAAGTGTATATATGTTTATAAGTATTACATATTCTTGTTGAATTGATCCTTTTATTAATATTTAGTGTCCTGCTTTGTCCCTTGTAACAGTTTTTATTTAAGTCTCTTTCATCTGATATTAGTGTAGCTCCTTCAGCTCAGTTTTGATAGCTATTTGCATGGAATATTTTTCAGTCCCTTCACTTTCAACCTTTGGGAATTTAAATACAAGGTGAGTCTTCTGTAAACAGCATATAGTTGGGTCATGCTGTTGTGTCCATTCTTCCAATCTCTGCCTTTTGATTGGAGAGTTTAATCCATTTACATTTAAAAGTATTACTAATAATACAGCCCTTACTTCTGCCATTCTGGTGTTTTGTTTTTGTAAGTCTTAAACCTTTTTTGCCCCTCATTTCTTTCATTACTGCCTACTTTTTGTTTAGTTGATCTTGTATAATGAACCATTTAGAATCCTTCCCTATTTCCTTTTGTATATATTTTCTAGATATTCTCTTTGTGGTTTCTATTGGGGCTTAAATTTAACATCCTAAATCTATAAAATCTCCTTGAATTTGATACCAATTTAACTTCAGTAGTATCCATAAACAATGTTCCTATACCCTTCTGCCTCCCCCCACTTTATGTTTCCCTTGTCCCACATTGCATGTTTATACGTGTTTATATATTTATAAATATAGATTATAATCATTTTATCAATCATTTTTATTTTAGATCATGTAGGAAGTAAAAAGTGGAGCTACAATCTAAAAATACAATACTACTGACATTTGTATTTACTCATGTAGTTAACTTTATCAGATATCTTATTTCTTTATACAATTTGAGCTACTCTCTAGTGTTCTTTCCTATTAACCTGAAGAACTCCCTTAAGCATTTCTTATAGGATTGGTCTCATGATGACACACTGCTTCAGCTTTTCTTTATCTGGGAATGTCTTAATCTCTCCCTCATTTTTTTTTAATTGAGATTGTTCACATACCATACAACTATCCAAAGTTCCAAACTGTATAATCAGTTGCCCATGGTCCCACCATACAGCTTTGCATACATTGCAATTAATTTTTTTCCATTTTTTAGAATATTTTCATTACTCCAGAAAAGAAATAAGGACAAAAAAAAAAGAAACTCAAATCCTCCCATACCCCTAACTACCCCCCCCCATTATTGATTCATAGCTTTGGTATAGTACATTTGTTACTGTTGATGTATATAGTTGGCAATAAATATTTATTTTTTCCTATATGCTCCTCTATTATTTACTTCTAGTTATAGTGTCATACATTTGTTCTAGTTCATGAAAGAGATTTCTAATATTTCTACAGTTAATCACTGACATTGTCTGCCACAAGATTCACTGTTTTATATACTCCAATCTTCTAACCTCCAGTTTTCCTCCTGGTGACATACGTGACTCTGAGCTTCCCCTTTCCACCACCTTCACACACCTTTCAACACTATTAGTTATTTTCCTCTTTCCTTCTGGTGTCCCACATTCTCCTAACCTTCCTCTTCCAACCATACTCACAGTCATCTTTGTTCAGTGTACTTACATTGCTGTGCTACCATCACCCAAAATTGGGTTCCTCACCTCTCATTCCTGTCTTTTTCTATCAGTCTGTAGTGCTCCTTTGAGTGTTTCCTGTAGAGCAGGTGTCTTGTTCACAAATTCTCTCATTGTCTGTTTGTCAGAGAATATTTCGAACTCTTCCTCATATTTGAAGGACAGATTTGCTGGATATAGGATTCTTGGTTGGTGGTTTTTCTCTTTCAGTGTCTTATATCACCCCACTTCCTTCTTGCCTCCATGGTTTCTATTGAGAAATCCTCACATAGTCTTATCAAGCTTCCTTTGTATGTGATGGATTGCTTTTCTCTTGCTGCTTTCAGGATTCTCTCTTTGTCTTTGATGTTTGATAATCTGATTATTTAGTGTCTTGGTATAAGTCTTTTGAGATCTATTCTGTTTGGGGTATGCTGTGCTTCTTGGATCTGTAACTATATGTCTTTCATAAGAGATGGGAAATTTTCATTGATTATTTCCTCTGTTATTGCTTCTGCCCCTTTTCCCTTCTCTTCTACTTCTGGAACACCCATGACAGATACATTCATGCTCTTCATGTTGTCATTCAATGCCCTGAGACGTTGCTCATATTTTTCCATTCTTTTCTCTATCTGTTCTTTTGTGTGTAGGGTTTCAGGTGTCTTGTTCTCCAGTTCCTGAGTGTTTTCTTCTGCCTCTTGAGATCTGCTGTTGTGTATTTCCGTTGTGTCTTTCATTTCTTGTGTTGTGCCTTTCATTTCCATAGATTCTGCCAGTTGTTTTTTCAAACTTTCGATTTCTACCTTATGTTTGCCCAGTGTTTTCATTATACCCTTTATGTCTTTTGCTGATTCTTTCCTAAAGTTTTTGAATTGATTTACCATTATTTGTTTCAATTCCTGTATCTCAGTTGAAGTGCAAGTTTGTTCCTTTGACTGGGTTATATTTTCATTTTTCCTAGTGTAGGTTGTAGCTTTCTATTGTCTAGGCATCTGGTTTCCTTGGTTACCCCAATCAGGTTTTCCCAGACCAGAACAGCTCAGGTCTTAGAAGGGGGAAATATTCAGTATCAGATTTCCCTGAAGGTGTGTCTTAGAAGATTGACACACCCTCTGAGGCCTCTAGCTGCTATGCTTTTCCTAGCCTGCCCAGCAGGTGGCACCTGTCAGCCTGTCACTCCTGACTGGTGTAAGGAGGTGTGGCCTGTTTAGTTTCTGTTTTGGCTGTTTCCCCCTGGCTCTGGGGTCTGGTCTGAATGAGAGTCTGGTAGTACTGCTGGGCACTACCTCCTTCCTCTTAGGAAAGATACACCCCCTAGGGAGCTATTATCTGCATTTAAACAGGGTTTTTGTCTCCCTGGCTCTGCTATCTCCACCCTTGTCTGGGTCACAGTGCTGCAAACTGAAAATGGCTGAGACTTTCTCCACTGAGCCCCTCAGGTTAAGAGAGAGAAAAAGGAACAGAAAGCCCCCTTTCAGAGCCAGTCCACAGACTTCCAGTTTCACTCACCTGCCAGAAGTAACACCTGGTCTTCTGGGCTCCCACTCTTGGGACAGTGAAGTCTCTGGCTCTTTAAGATCAGTCATCACTAAAAGCCTCTGTCTGCTTCTTGGGGATTTGTAGCTTGTATTGAGCAATCCACATTTTTTAATTAAACACCAGTTGGAGCTGGACTTAGGTATTATTCACTTGTTCAGAGTGTGCTGCTTTCTACTACAGCGAGGTTTTGCAGTTCGGGCTGGTGTGCGGGGAGGGGGCTCCCAGCTCAGTTCCGCAGTTTTTGCTTACAGATTTTATGCTGTGATTTCAGGCATTTCTCCCAGTGCAGGTTGGTATACAATGTGTGGACAGTCACGGTTGTCCCCCAGCAGTTATTCCAGATTATTTACTAGTTATTCCTGACTGTTTATTAGTTGTTCCAGAGGGACTAACTAAGTTCCACTCCTCTCTATGCCACCATCTTCTTCTCCTCTCTCCCTCATTTTTGAAGGACAGTTTTGCCAGATATAGAATTCTTGGTTGACAATTTTGTTCTTACAGCACTTTAAATATATCATTTCACTGCCTTCTCATCTCCATGGTTTCTGGTGAGAAATCAGCCCCTAATCACATTGAGGCTCCCTTGTACATGATGCATCGCTTCCCTTTTGCCACTTTCAGTATTTTCTCTTTGTCTTTGTCATTCTACAGTTTGATTATAATGTATTCTGGTGTGGATCTCTTTGAGTTTATCCTATTTGGAGTTCATTGAGATTCTTGGATGTTTTATTCATGTCTTTCACTATATTTAAGAAATTTTCAGTTATTATTTCGTTGAATATTCTTTGTGCCCCTTACTCTCATTTTTCTTTTTCTGAAACTCCAAAAATGTGTGCACAGGCATACCGTAGAAATAGTGCAGATTCATTCCCCAACCACTACAATAAAGTGACTATCACAATAAATTGAGACACATGAATAGTTTGGTTTCCCAGTGCATATACATGGTAATTTAAAGCTGTATATACCCCAGAAAAGGTCATGTTCTTTTAATCCATTCCTGTGGGTGCAGACCTATTGTCAGAGGGACCTTTTTGAGTAGGTTATTTCAATTGAGATGTGATCCACTCCATTCAAGGTGGGTCTTAATCCTTTGACTGGAGTAATTTATAAGAGGACAAAACATACAGAAGAGGAGATGAAATTAAGAGAAACTCCCAGAAAAGAAGAGCATCAGAGAAGCTGAAAAGGGGAGCCACTTAAGCCAGAAGCTGAAAGCAATGAAACTTGGGACAGAAGGACCAGCAGATTTTGCCATGCGCATACTTCAGGTATCTTCCATAGTGGCTCAGGGCTCCAAAAGTGTGTTCCTGCTCAGAAGGCAAAAACTTCATTGCCTTTTATGACCTTGCCTTTAAAGTCACACTGCACCACATCTGCTGCTTTCTACTTACTACAGGATATCACAAACCCTGCCCAGATGTGTGGGAAAGGGACCTAGACTCCACCTCTTAATGGAGACATGACAGGGTTCTTGATGAGCATCTTTGGATCTGCCACAAATCCCAATCTCCCTCCTCCCTCCTTGGAGGCATCCACGTATGAGGTGGTTTTCCGGTCAATTTTTTATCATTTTCCTACATGTATAGGAATCTACATGAAAGTCTTCTTACAGCTCCATGTCTTTAAAAACTAGTCACTGGGAGCCATGAAAATCCAATGTTAAAATTAGGTATTGTTAATGCTCTTAGGTTATTTTATTTATCAAGCTAGTTTAGAGGAAATATGGTATTACTAAAGCTGTATGTATAACTTATTTAATTATATTATACTTCCAGCTTTCTGATACTTTCTTGTCATTAGCAATAAATATTCATACCTTGCTTTAATGTAGCACTTCACAGTGCTTAAACTACACTCTGCATATATTGTCTCAGTTGATGTTTTATGGAAATAAAATATAACAAGAATTTTAAGACTATGGATTTATACTTTGTGTGAATCAAATAAAATAATGGATTATAAAATGCTTTGTAATTGTAAGTGCTACTAAGATTCCCTTTATTGTTAAGTCTCACAGCCAAATTTTGTGGTAAGTTAGTTAGATACTGCAATCCTGTCCTACACTTCCCTTCCTTCACATCTTTGCTGATGCCTCATTTCTGTGAGTCTAAATCCACCCAGTTCTTCAAAGCCTGACCCAAATGCTGCACCTTGCTTTCCAGTTTGGAGCAGATGTGGGTAAGGAAGAGCCACAAGACAGAGAAAGTCCTGGCAGCGAGGAGGCCTGTCAGGTTGGGCATCAACCTCAGGTTTAAGCATTGAGCTATTAAAATAAATGAATGCATGCCTTTTATCTCACCTTTAACCAAAAGATAGAACACACAGTCACTGAAACCTTGGTGGGAGTGTCTTTCTCCAGAAATGTATCAAACCAGCTCTGGACCTTTGATGGCTTTGTTTCTCTATTTTCCCAAAAGAAGTGGAGTGGAGTGGAGTTTCAGAAAAGCCAGATCTTGCCTCAGTGTATGTAACCAGAATCACTGCCTTTCCAAGATGCCCCATAGGTTCCAATGTAATAAACAGAGTTTTACGAATGGTCTATTTTCCTTTTGTGTAGCCCAAATTTGAGCCAAGAAAAAGACAACAGCCAAGCTGACACTCTTTCCTAGAACTTTCTCTCCTTTTCAAAGCAAACATAATTTTAAGACCAAGATGCATAATCCTTGCACTCAAGAGCTTGCACTTTTTTTCCCAAGCAATCAATTCTAAGAGCTGGTCAATATGAAAATGCTAGAGTAATGCTTGAAGAGAAAGAGAAACTTTTGTGTTATACCAGTTGCTGTAAGTTTAGAGCAAGCATGAGGCAATATTCAATTGACAAGAATATGTTGGAAGTAGTCCACTTCCTAAAAAGGGATGAACTCCTGAAGTCTATTTATTTAAAGAACAATAACAATGGCAACCTCAAAAAAATCTCAGAAACAAGAAAGCTTTAGATATTTGCAGCCCTATTCATTTATCCAAGTAAGATTATTTTAAGAATTATCTCTTGAGCCTTCTTAAACAAAGCGTGTATTTCCAGCAATTTTTAAAACTGGCATTATTCTTACCTAGCTGCAGGGGTTCAGAGGACCTGCTGTAGTACTGGGTATATTTGGGTGTTCAAGGGTGTGGATCCAAGTGTCAGATGTTCTGAGTTCAGTCTGCCCCCCCCCAATTAACTAGCATTTAACCTCCAATTAGTTTCTTAATCATGCCAAATCTCAGTGTCCTTATCTGTAAAATGAGGATAATTGTGTCTACCTCACCGAGTTGTTGGAAGAATTCAACAAGCTTGTGAATTAATCTATAAATTAATCTAAGTCCTGGCCGACAGTAAGCACTCAGTAAATGTTAGCCATCAATAAAGACAAATTTTAAAAACCAGACTTTAGATTGGAAGCATTCCATAGTACTTACCATAATGCATCATCTGGGTATTTATTCATCTAAACTCCTAGATGTGTAGAATATAATTACCAGATTATTGAAGGGTGCTCCTTCATTGCACCCTGCTTACTTGGCTAATGGGTGTTAAGGAAAATAGCCCTGAATAGCACCCCTTTGAAGCCCTGTCAGGCCTTAAAACAGGGTCTTCATGAACTCTATGTACATTTTTTTGTTGTTTCAATAGTTCCAAGCAATCATAAAGAAAACAATTTGATTTAAAAATGCCTTGAGAAGTAAATACTTTCATTGAAGGACATTGCACAGCTGTTAATAATTTGATCTCAGGTCCCATGACAGACTAGAATGGCAATCCTGATGTCAACTTAATTGTGTCCCAGAGCTGGCAGAAATGAAGTGCATCCCAGTTGTGAGAAGGGAACTGGCAAAGCTGTGAAAGCCCATCCTTCTAATACACTCACCTCCTGGGCAAGGACAGGTTGGAGTAACTTAAGGACTTTGAGAAAGATCGTTTTGGGAGCAGGGATGCAAGAAACAAGGCCTTTCCTTCAGTGGAACTCTTCAGAGTTGAATAACAAAGTTTTCTCTGCACTTGGGGTCAAATAATTATCAATGCTTGTCCCGACAGAGAAATGCTTGTAAAACTAGGATCTCCAGGAGGAGCTCAGTGATCCTATTGTTCCAAGCTTAGTCTGGACGTTCTTGATGCTCTCTACCATAAAACCTGGCCAAAACTCTGAAGATGAAGCAGTGTGTCCTTGAGTCTCTTTTCCTGATCCTAATCAACTGGAGATGTTATCAGAACAGTTCTATTGTCAAGTCCCACTTCTTGCTCTCAAACATAACCATCAAATGAACACGAAAACAAAGCAAATGGGAACACAAGACACAGAGGATGGGATCATCTGCCTAGATTATTATGAAAACTTAGGTTTGGTTCAATGATTTTTGTTTAAATGTTTGATTCAATTCACCAGTTTTAGCCTTGTGGTAATCAGTTGACTAATTCTGACAATACTTTCGGTTTTCTTATAGGTTTATTTAATGCTCTGTTTCTTCTCTAAAACTTTTCATTGTGTAATTGTTTCTCTTCTGATCTTAGAATAATTATGTTAGTGATATGAATAGCCTGGTGTTTGTGTGGTGTTTTACACTCACTCCCTGTTCCCAGAATCATAAAATACTAGAACGGGAAAGCCCGACTTTCCAGATTGTCTGTTCAGTGTCCCCTCATTTGATGTGGGAACAAAACCAAGGCTCAGTAGATTTTAGAATGACACGTCAAAATCAGAATGGAGGTAATAGGATTAGGATACAGTTTTTTAATATTCTTACTGAAATCAGTGATTTTCAGAAGTGTAAAAGAGACAGACACATGCTAAACTCGGAAAATACCAAACATTTAAATTCTGAGGGCTGGTTTTTATATTCCGAAGAAGTTGATTTTTATATGGCACAGTGGGTGATGTTTCATCAGCTTGTCTCTCCATGTCATAAGAGTGTGTTTTTATTAGAAAATATGGGTTTGGCAAACTTTAGAAGGTGTACATGTTACTCCATATTCTGACCAGATTACGAAAATCTTTTGCAACCATGGTTTCCAAGTGGAGAAAAAGTGTTAGCAATGATTTTAAAAGACAGAAACTAAAATTTAGTAAGATGTGATGATCTCATTCTCCACCCTTGGTAATGTATATCGTGACGTCTTTGACATAGCAAGATGGTGGACTTCTAAGAGGGAGAAATCCTGGGAAAGGTTTCTGTAGTTATACAAGACCCCACATCCTTCCCTCACCCTTGGGAGGTGGGAAAGAGGGGTCCCCCTTTCCCTCCAAAGACAGAGAGAAGGTCTTGCTTTCATTTTCCTCAAAAGAGATACTTAAATACTTACACACTGATGTTCACAGTGGCTTTGCTCACAATAGTCAAAAGGTAGAAATAATCCAAGTTTCCAACAACAGAAAAGTGGATAAGTAAAATGTGGTTTGTACATACAATGGAATTGTTTCGTCTCTGAGGCTGCTTAAGTAAAAACCATGAAATGGGTTTGCTTAAGCAATGGGAATTTGTTAGCTTATGGTTTTGAGGCTGAGAGAAAGTCCAAATCAAGGCATTGTCAAGGTGATGCTTTCTCCCTAAAGACAGTGTCATTCTGGGGCTGACTGCCAATGATTCTTCTCTTCTGGGTTTCATGGATTTCAGCTATTTACTTACTGTGGCTTTTTCTCTCTGAATTGCATTATGCTTATAAAGGAGGGACTCCAGTAATAGGATTAAGACCCACTCTGAGTGAGCTGGGTCACACCTTAACTGAAGTACCCTCATCAAAAGGTCCTACTTACAAGAGGTTCACCCCACAGGAATGGTTTAAGTTTAAGAAAACTTTTTTTCTGGGGTACACAACTCCAAACCATCACAGGAATATTATTCAGCCACAAAAAGGAATGAAGTTCTGATACATGTGACAACATGGATGAACCTTGAAGACATGCCAAGGCACAAAAGGACAAATATTGTATGACTCCACTTATATGAAATATCTATAATAAATAAATTCATAGACACAGAAAGTAAGAGGTTACCAGGGTTTAGGGGGAGGAGAATGGAGATTTACTGCTTAAGGCTGAAACTAAGTTTTGATAATGCATCGTGGTGATAGCAGCACGGTGTGTAAATGTAATTAATGTCACTGAAGTGTACACTTAAAAATGGTTAAAATGGTAAATTTTACTTTATATATGTATGTTATAATTTTAGAAATGTAAAAGAAAGGGATCGTTTCAGCTCATGAAGTGTTTTGTGGGATTTTTGTTTTGTTTTGTTTTTAGTTTTTAATAATTTTCCTGGAGCCATTTCTCTCTACATTGACACCAGCCTACAATCTGAATAGCTTGTAGCATTGTTCCTACACATGGGGCCTTAAAATCTGGGAAAGCTGCTGAATTTTACTTGGTCTGTATTTGAGGAGAATTTGTAGTACCAAAAATATCCCCTGGTGCTGTTTTCAAAATGCCAACTAGATGTGATGGAACTACTTTTTGTACCAGTAAAAGTCCCAGAGTCTCTTTCTTCATGATAGATTGATTTGGCAGCTTCCCTTTTCCAAACCAAAGAGACATAAAAGGCAACTAAATTTTTTTTTTCATTATTGATATTGGTTTTAAACCTTCAAAAGTTCCTAAGGATATACATCCTGTGAGTTTTCTTTTGAGTTTGAGTACTTAAAATTATCAAATACCTGTTCTTGGCCCATTTTCATGCTAATTGTTGTGTGATTTCAGTTACAAACCAGCCCCCCTGTGTAATTGCGGGAGTCACAAGAAAGCAAAGAACCTTGATTCATGATCTGTACTTGTCATTTTCTTTTTCTGATTTGTATCTCATTATTTATCATCTATGTTCACAAATCATGTGCAGATAAGTATGTCTAAAATTCATATGCTATGTTGCCAGTTTTTATTTTTCCCATCTCTGGAACAGCCTTGTCTCCAAAATATTGAGTCATTTTTATATACTTATAGTGTCCTTTTATAAGAGTCTCCAACTTCTAATTATTTTAGGGGATTATTATCATGTAAGGGATACAAAACCAATTCTGAGACTAAACTGTGATTACTTTAATCTAGACAGCTCGTCCATCTTATGTTTTAAAAAGGGTTGAAAAACTTTGTGGGAAATAATGAATTTCTATGGAATGTGCTCATGCATATTTATTTTAGGAGGTTTATGTAAGAGTTTTACAAAAATATCTGTAATGTATGTAGATTATCAAATTGTTTTAATATAATATTTTGACTCTTTTGGAATAAGATACAATATAAGAAAAAAAGATATAAGAAGGTTTGCAAACAACTGGAAAAGTGTTATTGAAATTATAATTTAATCTTTTTATCCCAAATCATTTTTCTTGCTATAACTGGACTATATTTCACAATTCTTAGAGATTTTAGCATTGGTTTTAAAAATAAAGCTTGCAGTGTATTTCTATAATGGTGAAAAAAAATCACCTAATTCCTTCTCCAACATAAAGAATTGGTTTAAGAATTATGGTCATACATACAGTGGACTGAGTGCAGCCATTTAGAGTGATGGCATGGAAGAAAGATTCACAAATCATATGCACAGTTTATAAAATTATAATAGATATAACCTTATCTTTGCAAAAAGATGTAAATATATACATCTGTATATCCACATAAAAGTAGAATATGCGTATCTGCATGCAATTGGAGGTGATTGTAATGATTTCTGTTGCTTTTCTTCTAATTCCTGTACAGTGACCATGTTACTTAAATAAAAAGAATTTTTAAAAATTATGGACACAGATCTTTTAAAAATATTCTTTTCCAGCTATTTAATCTGATAGTACAGACTGACAGTGTTGCGCTGAAACAGTTTTTTGAAACAAAAACAAGGGACATGTAGTCTAAGAAGTAGTGAGTTCTCTTTGCAGACATAGGAAAGCATTACGGAACTGGGAGTTTTCTGGAAAATTCAGGGAATGTAGTCACAATAAAGATGCTTAACTTCCAGAACTAACCAAAATAGAAATCCATGAAGGCTGTAACCGAAATAGAAATCCATGAAGGCTCTGGTACATAAGCTATCGCCAGTTTAGTGGGTAAATTTCACCAAGGCCTTGAAGAATGAAGGAATACGATTTTATCAGGTAGAGAAGAGATGGAAAGATAAGTGTTCCTGACAGAGACAGCAGCTGGAAACCCAGAAAGGTAAAAATGATTCAAATAAGGGCACACATGCTAGTGTAACTAAGACAATGAAAAGCTTTGGGTGATAAGACTAGAAAAGAGTGTCAGGGCACTATAGGAAGGCCTTGAAAGCTATGATAAAATGCCTGAGCTTTATTCTGTAAAAGTCGGGGGCTCCTGAAGATTTTAATCAAGAGAGAAGTAATCTTATTTCTGAGGCAAAGAAATACAAAGAGGCATTTGTCCTTAATACCACACATAGGAGCTGTAATTACTCTAATGTAGATTGTTGCTTCAGTCATATCTCATGAAAACAGCTGTTTAAGGGTCTTTTATCCCTACAGTCTCTACATTGATGCAATATTTTTGAAAATCTTATCAGCTTTTTTTTTTTCTTTTTTTTCAGCATCTACCCTGAATCCTGAACCTGAACTTTGGGTATTAGGCATTTGGCTGATATTGTACCAAAGAAGCCAACTACTTTTTGGGATGAAAGGCTGACTTTGGTTTCTGGGACTGAGAATATTGGCAAAAAATATGGGTTGGATCTTCGGCAAGACTTTAAAACAGTATCTTTTCAAAAAGGAAATTAGATGAATATACTGTCTCAAATACTAATAGTCCAAAATTACCTGAGACTATCTTTAAGGTATAGCATATAAACAGAAACAAACATTTTTATTTAGAGTAAAAAATAAGTAGTTTAGAAGTCTGTTTATTTTCTTAAATTATGCATTTTTAAAACTATCGAGAGTAATGCTAGAAATCTCTTATTAGCAAAGAGATTATTGCAATGCATATTTCTCAGGCATCATTTTTCTATCAATTTGGAAAACTGAACCAGAAAGCCACTTATTGTATTAGAGTCACCAGCAAAGAAAGCACCAGAAATATCTTAGCCTCTGAGATTCTAACTTCAGACTTGGTGGCAGTAACATTTCATTTGATTATATTTCCAGTGAGTTCAGTGGAAAGGAGGGGATTTTAAAAATTGAAAATTCAAAAGAATATTTTCATAACAGTAAGAGTTGTTTAGTCCTCTTAATAAAATAAAACATTTGTTTTGGTATTATGTTATAGTCTGAAAGTTCATTTCATGTAATTTTTAATTAAAAATAAAATTTGGCAAAGGACAATATTACTCTACAGGGTATTATGTCATTAGAGCCAAACTAGGCTAGTTCCCAATTTTGTCCAACTTGACTTGCCTTGGAAAAAGAAATAAAAATCCAATTCACTTATTCGCTTATTAACTGAGTGCTTTCCCCAACCTGTGAATAGCTTGGGTGGTAGAAAGCTGAAGCTCTACTGGTTGAAGACATCAGAGGAAACAGCCATGGAAAACCAGCTGGAAACTAGGAGAGTGAGATTCCCTAGAAGCAAAAGAACCATAGAAAGGGTGAACCCCAAAATCTGAATATAAATTCTTCCAAAATCCAACATCCTGTTCAGCCATAGGGAAGTCACCTCAGGCCACGCTAAAAACAGTTGCTGCTGGGAGGTATAAAATTGGACAGAGTTATCAGCTGTGCATGTGCAGAATGTTCAGAGTTTGCAATTTGAGTCTACTTAACTTTCTACCAGAACATAAAACCAACAATCCTCAGAAAAACACAAAAGGGTTCAGAGTGGCTGACATGACTATTATCTGCCAGCCTTAGGCTCTGTTCTCTGACATATCAAGCCACTAAGACACACAGAGAAGCAGGAAAATGTGGTCATGCTTAGGGGAAAAAATGGCAATCAATAGTAACTGCCTCTAAGTGGGTCTATACATTGGATTGATTAGCCAAAGACTTCAAGGCAGCTATTATATGCATATTCAAAGAATTAAAGGGAAGGTGGTCTTAATGAATGGTTAGGGAATCTCAACAGAGAAATGGAAAATATTAAAAGATGGAAATTCTAGAGCTGAAAAATACAATAATTGAAATGAAAAATTTCCCTAATGGTGAACTTGAAGATGGATTAATAAAAATGACCCAATCCTGAGAAGAGAAATAAAAAAGACTGGAGACCTCAGGGACCCAAAGGAACAAATCAAAGGATTCAGCCCATAAAATACAAGTTCTTCCATGTTCATTAAGTCTCAGATCATATAGTGAGGGCAATGAGTGAGGGCTGCATTATGCCACATTTATGAGTGTTGGATTTGTTAGTAATAAGAACACATTTGCCTTAGGTATTATAGGATTTAAACTGTATCTAAAAAGAGGTTCTGCATTTGTCTTGGTGTTTTCACATTTTTAATAATTTCCTAAATTCCAAGAGAAACTAAATACTGTCTGAAAGACTTTTAAGAAGACAATCTTCCTTCCCCATCCCCGCTCATCCCTGATTTCCCACTAACAATTATTTCAAACACAGTTGTCAGGAAGAGTGCCCCACTACTCTACATCCCAAACCAGCCTTGGATTAATAATTTGATCTGCACCTGGAGACCCCTTTTCCTTCCTTTCTCCTTGCCATGCTCATTATATTTCCCTGCACGAAACTCCTTCCCCATCCTTCTAATCTACAGCTTTACATTCATATATAATGTCTTTTTTATCCAAAGTGGATATAGTTATACATATTCAATGCAAAAAAACAAAAGTATGAAAAAGAAATCACCTCTAATCCAACTGCTCAGAACTTCTAGATAACTTAATGTGTGTCTTTCCCTTCTGCCATTTTCAGTGCATATGCATAAATAGACTATTTTACACTAATGAAATTGTATGCACTTTTGCAATCTGATTTTCATTTTTACCTAAATGTGGATATCTTTCCATGTAGTTAAATATAGACCAATAACTGACAGGACAGCAGAGAAAGCTGAGTGGGGGATCTAGGAGAAGGATGGAGAGAATTTTGGGAGACAAACATCAAAACAAGCAGACTACTACTCTAAAACCCAGGGAACACTCAGATATGTCTACAAGCAAGGGGCCATCTGGGGCTGAACACAGAAGAAATGCTTGAAAGTATTTAAGGAACCAGTTAGGTGCCCGGTTCCCCTACCCAGACCCAGTTAGGCAGGCAGTTGCCCTTCCCTGATCTTGGACAGAAGGCTGCAAGTCCTCTGTCTGGGGAGTTTGACTCAGACCGATTCTGAACTCAGGAACAAACAGCAGGTCTAGCTGAGGACATGGTGAGGCCTGAGCTGGAGGTTGGTGCTATGTGAAAGTGCTTGCTGAATTCTGACTCTGTTTTCCTTCCACTGCCTGCTGCTCCACTCAGATTTTTCTTGCACTCAGAGAATTTTTCTATTGGTCTAATCTAAACTTCTCTCTCTTTTCCATTTCCCACTTATAAAAAAAACACCATTTGCACCTTGGACCTCTTCTCTGCTTTCCTTCTCTCAGATTTCTCCTGCTTTGTCTTTTTCCTCTGATTTCTGAAAAAAAGAATCTTCCCACTGGTATTCTAGGTCACTAACTCCCTTTTCTCCAATATTCAGTCTGCTCCTCACTGCCTCCATTGAGTTTATTTTGTTTGTTTTTAATTTCAGCAATTATGATTTTAATCTGCAACAACTCCTTTTTTGCTGAATGCTCCTTTTTCATAATTGACTGCTCTTATTTTGTCAACGAAGTAGTCTCTTACATCTCATTGAAACTATGGATTAGGGTGTTTTTACTTTCTGATTTTGCACTAGCTATTTTATGGAGAAGTGGGTGCTCCAAGGGCTCAGGTTGCTCCTGTTTTGAATTGCTGAGTCTTTCCCCCAGCCTGGTGGTTTTCTTCTACTTATATTTATAGATGACACACAGTTTGTTCAGTACTGGTGAGCTGGATTCTGGTGAAGGATCTGTAGTGCCTGGTCATTTCTTTCAGTTCCTATTTATTGTAATTTTTCTCTGTTTGGGTAGAATAAGGATGGGGCTGCAGCAGGCTGTAGGCGATATCCGTGGGTTCCAGGAGTTTTAGCAGGTTCTCTTTTTGGATGTTTGACATGCTACGCCCTGCAGCTGCTCAGCATCTGACTTCTATAGTCTGCCCTGCAACCCTACAGAATCCTCCCAACCCAGACTCCTTCCAGACTAGCTTCTTCTCCTTTCAGTCAGTCCAGGAGGAGTTAGTGAAGGAGAGTAGAGAAGGGGAGGGAGCAACTTCCTTTGCTTGCTTCCCAAACAGGCTTCTTTACCTCTGGCAGTTTGAGAGGCAGCTTGGCAGTGCTCACCTGGTTTGGCTCATCCCTGCACTGCTTTCTGTCAGAGCTTCCTGAGGCTTAGATCCCTGGGCAGGATGCTTCTCTTGTTTGAATCTGTGGTTTGGGATTTTATTATTGTATTATGTCATATCATATTACATTATATTATTATTCCATTCAGTTGGCAATTGGGAGGGCAAAGAACCCGTAAATCTATGACCCTTGTCAATTTAAAGTCAGCATGTGTTTCTTACATCTAATCCTTTATGTTTCTTACATCTAATTTCCTCAATGCATGTTCTCAACTCTTTTGAACCCAGTCCCTTTTGAGGTAGTCATTGGCATTTCACACTGCCCACTCCCTATGATTTGCACCTCTTTGTGACTTGTGTGTGTGCATTCACACGTTACCCCATGCACGCTCACGTATGTATTGAGAATCATGAGCATATAATGCACAACGGCAGAACTCGTCCATCTCTCTTTGAATCTTGTATTTTACAATTTATTCCCCCCTCCCTGTACCTTTCTCATCAATCCCTTTATTTCATTCTCTGCCTTCTAGCCTGCCTTTTTTATCCCCTGAAGCCTGACCTTTTCCTCTCCATCAATGAACAGAAGAGGTCATGGATGCTATAGGAGATTCATGTCTTAGTTTTAAATTGCGTTCCTCAAATAAAATTCTTTATTTTGGGGGTGTCTCATCTGCAAGATTATCTTTATTTTAATTCTTTTGTGCTTATCATTCTAACAAAATCGTATAAGGTATACCTATTTCTTTTCATAGCCCAGTTTCCCTAGAAAACAGAGGCAGATTTACATGTTCAGTCTTTACTGGGTGGTGCAGTCCCAGTCTAGCAAGAGTGAGGATAAAAGGGAAGTGAGATAGAGAAAGAGACAAATCAATACACAGTGGCGCATACTGAGCAAGTCCCAGCTTCTGAAGAACACAGCTGGCTGCTCAGCCTCATACAACGTCACCCAGGCAGACTATGCAGAACCACAACACCTGCTCTCCCAGAGGGGCCAGAGTTGGCAAGAGTTCACCAATACTTCAACCTCAAAGTATTTTGTGGTTGTTCTTGTTGGTATTTGGGAGTATCTCATTAGACTAGAGTCTATTGAGAGGAGAAAGAAAGAGGAACTCATCTGAAATTTATGTGATGGCTCCTTCTTGTCTCCTGTCTTAAAGGCACAGTTTTGCTTGTTGCTAAGCTGTCACCTGGCCCCTTCATGTACCCACCAGGGAAGCCAGATCCTTGCTCCCAGTTCTGCACTTTGCCGAGTCCAGTCATGATGGAAGGAGCCAGAGCCCCCATGTGCCTGGCTGGTTCCAACCTGGGCTCTGGGGCTGCTGTGGTTCCTGCACAGTGGGCACCATGGAAACCACGTCCAAGTCCAGCCCTCTTTGGGGAGGCTGAGGCAGGAGCTGTGGGAGGAGGTAAGGCTTGGTGGCAACTGTCAAGTCTTTCCACTGAGCACGTGGCCAAAGTCCAGGTCATGCAGAACCAAAAAAATATGGAGAGATGCACAAGTGAGGCTAATACAGTTTTATTCTGAGCTTTGCAGATTGGCAGAGCACAGCAAATGGGAGGGAGAGAGCGGCAGAAACGAAAAGGAGCATACGAGAGGAAGGAGGCAGTGCGTTAATTGCTTTTTTGCAAGTGAGCATTGGGTCTGTCCTCAGTCTGTCTTTCCAAGCCTGCCTAATTTTTTTACAAGTGCTCACCATTATGCATATGGCCAGGGTTCCCCAATGATCCGCCAAAGAAGCGTTCCTTATGAAACAAATTCAGGCAATCTCGGCTGAAGCAAATAGATTTCTTTACTACAGAACTTCTCAGATCCTTCAAAATGCTGATGTAAATTGAAAGTCTCCATCCAGAAAAGAGATTTGGGACAACATTTCACAAATGTTTGATTTACCCACCCCAATTTTTTGGAGGACTTCAGTCTCAACTGAAATAACCCAATGAAAGAAAGGTCTCACCCACAATACGTGGGTGCTCTAGACTTTTCTGACCATTTTCTCCCTTCAAAACCTGTCTTAGTTTACCAGGGCTACCTACAGTCACCTACAAACACCTACTTGATATTCCTGCTGAAAGTTTTCAAACTCGTTTTACACTTCCTTTATTAATATTCTGGTTTTATCTTAATATCCACATACTTCTAAGCTTACATTCCATATATTTATTTGCAATGTAGAAATTGGGAAAACATGTAGTTTACTCTCTATGAAGTGTACTTTACTCTCTTAAAATTGAACAAAAATAAACATGAACCACTGATAAAATGAATTATAAGTGAAGCGATTTGTCCTTGTTAATAAAGAACTTAGAACAATGATTTACTTAAACTAATGGGATCCCAGTTTTCTTTTGAGATTATATATTACTTTTGCATTGCTTTCAAATCATGGAAACTCCAAGTCTGGGTCTAGTTATAATATCTAGAGCAGCAGAGATGTATTTAAGCTAAGTGTGGTAGGTAGAATTCTAAGGTAGCCCCCATGACCTTTGACCCCTGTATTATTCCTATGATCACATCACATTAAATGGTTAAAGGAATTTTGCGGATGTAGTTAAGATTACTAATTGGTTGACTTTAAGATAGGGAGAGTATCTGGGTGGGCCTGACCTAATAACATGAGCCTTTTCAAAGCAGAGAGTTTTCTCTGTCTGATCGCAGAAGAGGAAGTCAGAGAAACTCAAAGCATGAGAAGGACATGCCTGTGCTGGTTTTGAGGATGGAGGGGGCCACGGGGAAAGGGCCTGATAGTGTCCTCTGGGAGCTGAGAATGACTCCTGACCTACAACTAGCAAGAAAACCAGAATCTTGGTCCTACAACCACAAGGATCTGGTTCCACCAACCACCTGACTGAGCTTGGAAACAGATTGTTTCTCAGAGCCTCCAGGTGGGAGCTCAGTGTAGCCAACACCTTGGGTGTGAGACACTGAGCAGAGAGCACAGCCAATGCCTGCCCAGACTTCTGACTTACAAAACTGTGAGATACGTGGGTGTGGTTCTAAGCCATTAGAACCAAGCCATTAGGAAACCAACGCACTAAGTTTGTCTACAGTGTGTTTTAGTTTGCTAAAGCTGCTGAAATGCAAGAACTGGGTTGGCTTTTATAAAGGGGATTTATTAACTTACAAGCTTACAGTTCTGACACCTTTAAAATGTCCAAATCAAGGCATCAACAGGCAATGCTTTCTCCCTGAAGTCCAGCTACCAGCAATCTTGGGCTCCTCTGTCACATGGCAAAGCACATATTGGCGTCTGCTGGTCTCTGCTTTCTCTTCCGGGTTTCGTTGCTTTCAGCCTCTGACTGCTCTGTCTGTGGCTTTCTCCCTCAGCTTCTGTGTCTTTCTCTCTGGATTTCATCCTCTCATAAAGGACTCCAGTAAGAGGATTAATACCCACCTGGGGCATCCTCAACTGAAATAACCCAATGAAAGAAAGGTCTCACCCACAATAGGTCTACACCCTCAGGAATGGATTAGCTTTAAAAACGTGATCTTCTGGGTTCCATTCAGCTGCAAACTGCCACAAATGCCCATGCGTTCTTTCAAGAAGCCTATAGCAGTATCCCTTGGCTTTTCTTGGAGGTGGCAGCCATATGTGTCAGTGTCCAATTAGAAAAACAAGAATTTAAACACTATTAAAAACTAATTTAATAATATTAAATTAGTTCTCAAATTTGGTTCTCAAATTTTAGTGTGCATCAGAATCACCTGGTAGGCTTGTTTAAGGACAGGTCGTTGGGCCCCATCTCCAGAGTTTCTGATCTGATAAGTCTGAGGCAAACTCCAAGAATTGCAGTTCCCACGAGTTCCCAGATGCTGCTGCTTCACGGAGCACACTTTGAGAACCCCTGTGTTATGTCATTAGACTTTCTTATGAGAAGAAAGATTTACTAAATTGCTCTATATTTGTAACTCTATTTTAATTGCTTGTTTTCTAGTAAAAATGTTTCTAGTAAAATTCCGATAGGATGCATTTTGTTGCGAGCACAACCTCTGATTTAGTTGTCTTTCTACATTATTTTTCTGAATGCAATCATTTCCCTTTGAGGACTGTTCTCTAAACCTCCTTATTCATTGTTTTTCATTTTCTTAGAAATAAGATTTATCAAAAATTATGGATATATTATTTGGGGGTATAGCTGAAGGATCCAAGAGCAATTATTTGTAACAAGAATAAACATTATTAAAATAAAGATGTTACCTCATTGTGGATATTTGCTAAAGACCAAAGGTGCAAAGTAAGGTTAATGACAAAGCCCACTACACCTTAGCAGTTAAGGCACGCCCCGCTTCGGCAGGTGTGAAACCTGCATTAGGCATCACAAGAATCCGGCCACATGGAGCTACAGGGAACTTGCTGTCAGTCATGCTAAGCCAAGGAGAGGTGCCAAGGAGCAACAATCCTTTGTGCCTTCCAAAGAAGTGAAGATATTAGACATTTGCTGACTGCAACAGTCATTTTGACCATCTTTCCAGAACATTCATTGTCAGGAGATATGATGAAGTATCCAAGATTATAGACTGGAAATCTCCCTTGGTTAAAAATCATGCATTCAGGTTCTTCCGTGCAACTGTTCTTCAATCATGAGCCCTTTTGTTTAAGTCTTATAGTTTGATGTTGATTGTCTTGTCCCACTTCCTTGGAATGACCGACTGAGTGATCCAATCAGTGAACAATAGACTCATGCAGAGTCTGTGGCTCTTTTATTTAGTTATTTTTAACTCAACTAAATGGCACCCCTCCTATCTGGTGACTATAATAGGTCAGATATTTGTTCCTTCTCTACCCGTTTCTGTTCAGTGTTGATGACACTCAAACACAGATGGTCAAAGCTGGGCTGTGGTTTCAGTTCCTAAATCGTGCCCTGGTTTAGCACAGGGGCTCCGTTTCTAGAAAAGGGCAAACCTCAGTGTGGTGCTGGGTTTGTGGCTACAGACTCTGGAGCCACAAAACTGATTCCTGGGAGACCCTTGCCTATAGGCCAGAGTGACAAGACCTGCTGTTACACCTGGCTGGATTGGCCCAGGCCCTGAGGACTGGTTTGTGCAGGGAAGTCCCACAAGCTTTCTCCCCAGGGTGAGAAGCCAGGTGGTTCTTTGCTTCTAGATAGAATTGCCTTAAATCAAGGTGGTAATTCAGGGTGGTTAGTTCATGAAAAAGCAGTAACTATGATTGACAAGTAATTGTGCCTTCTTTGCATTTAAAATAAACACTACTTAAATGCACAGTTTTTTTGAAAGAATCTTCCAAAGTGCACAGAGTCATGACTTTAAAATAGAATGGTCCAGTCAAAATTATCGTAATCCCTGTATTGAGCATCCCATAGCCTCAGTTCCCTAGAAAGCACAGTCTGGGGCAACAGAGTTCAGATACTGATTATCAGGAGTTGCAATCCCAGGGAAGTGAGGCAGAGAAGGAGGGGGAGCTAAAGAAAGGGGTGCAGCACCCAGCTGGACCCAGCTGACACCAAGAAGCTATAGGAAAGGATGGCCTCTCTGCAGAGTCATGGAGGGGTGGGGAAGTGGGACATCTGATCCGCTGACTCCCTCTCATCTCCCATCTCTCAGCTCCTACCAGTCAGTGTCCCCCACAGGGCAGAATCCCCTTTCGTGTCTGGGAGGTGTTGTCAGGCCTTCTCTGGGAGAAACCAGAGTCTTTGTGTGTCCTCTGCAGCCGCTAAGCAGGTATACCATGTCTCCCATCCATGAGCCTTCATGCTGGGCTCCCCGGCCCGAGGCAAACAGTGACAGCTAGACTGCACAGGCAGAGAAAGATGGGAGCTCTCTCTGGGATGCCCCAGCTTGGAAGATTTTAACAGCTGGGAAAAGCTAAGAGAAGACCTTGGCTGAAAATTCTTCAGGAGTATCTAATGAGGCTAAAGTTGCTTGTACTTTCTGCAAAAATGAAGCAATGTAATCCTTTCTGCGTTACATAAACAGTTGCTTGAGTCTTTTATCAGATTGGCTTTATGCTCATGCCAAGGAGAGCAATTCTCTTTGTATAAAAGTGACTTTGAAGAGTAATAAGTAACAGAATGGGAACACATGGTTTAATGTCTCTGTGTGTGGACACTCTGAAAAAAGAAAAGAGAAGATGCCTCACTGTTGTAGATAGATTGCCTTAGGAGAAAGACATAAATTTTTGTGTCTTTGATTCAGACTTAAGTAAATTTTTAGTGACCTTCCCGTTGACAAGATGTGGCTTTTAGGATTCTTTAGGAACTGAAGGAGATTGTTTTCAAGCTTCTAGTCCTTTTATTTTAGGCTAAAGGCCTCAACCAATGCACCTAAGGCTTCAGCGCCTGCTGAAAGGTAAATCTGCAGCCCAGAGCTGTTGCAGCAGTGGGCAGGGGCCAGCGAGCTAGGAGCTGGTTGGGAAGCTCAGTCTGCAGGAGGCACAGTCTGCCCCCCACCCCCACCCCATTCTAAGGCCAGGCATCAAATGCAAGCTCTTGAATCCTTGCATCTGCAGTATTTGTGGTACTGGAAACATAAGTGTTGTATTTGAATGCATTTATTTCTAGCTACATAATCTGTTTAAATTCATTTATTTTGTACTTTTCAAAGAGGATCTGTCAGGCAGAATCTCAGTCATTAAAACAGAAACCAAGTGTTCCAGTTTGCTAATGCTGCCCATTAAGCAAAACACCAGAAATGGATTGGCTTTTATAAAAGGGGTTTATTTGGTTACACAGTTACAGTCTTAAGGCCATGAAGTGTCCAAGGTAACACATCAGTAATCGGGTACCTTCACTGGAGGATGGCCAATGGTGTCCGGAAAACCTCTTTTAACTGGGAAGGCATGTGGCTCGCGCCTGCTCCAAGTTCTGGTTTCAAAATGGCTTTCTCCCAGGACGTTCCTCTCCAGGCTTCAGCTCCTCAAAAATGTCACTCTTAGTTGCACTTGGGATGTTTGTCCTCTCTCAACTTCTCCAGAGCAAGAGTCTGCTATCAACGGCCATCTGCAAACTGTCTCTCATCTGCAGCTATTCTCTCAGCTCCTGTGCATTCTTCAAAGCGTCCGTCTTGGCTATAGCAAGCCGCTCCTTCTGTCTGAACTTATGTAGTGCTCCAGTAAACTAATCAAGGCCTATGCTGAATGGGCAGGGCCACACCTCCAGGGAAACCATCCAACCAGAGTTATCATCTACAGTTGAGTGGGGCGCATCTCCATGGAAACAACCCAATCCAAACGTTCCAACCTAATCAACACCAATACGTCTGCCCCCATAGACTGCACCATAGAACATGGCTTTTTCTGGGGGACACAATACATACAAACTGGCACACCAGGCTAGGTATTTTAAGCAGGGAGGGAGTTATTAAAAGGATTTGGATGGTAGACTCCTGCAGAGCCGTTAGGTGGTCTGTCCTGCCCTGTTCAGCTGCAGCAGATGCCTGCACCTAAGAAGCCTGCATCCTTTGGCCACAGGTTGCCATGCAGGGGTGGCAAGCCCTGGCTGACTCCTGCAGCCGGCACTGACAGGCCTACGGCTGTTGGAACTGGAGCTGCTGCTGCTGCCAGAAGCAGGTCCCTACCACCGTCTCCTGCCCTCTGATCTTGCATCAACCCCGTTTTCTGGCAGAACCTAAGCAGAGCCCTGCAAACAGGGAGTCTGGGAAATGTAGCTTCTATACTTCCAGCTGCCTGGGATGCAGAATGCAGAGGACAGATGTTCTCTGACCTTTAGTACTTTAGTAAGTACATAGTACTTTAGAAAATGTTATCATAGAGCTTTAATCATTTAGGCACTTATTTTAAATTAATTTTATTGTAATATGAAGTATGATTTGCGGTCGCAGTTGATTCGTCTGGGGGGGGGGTGGCGGCCGGTTGCTGAACCCTCGGCTCTCGGCGTTGCTCGGAGGGTACCGGCGGCGGGGGCTCTTTCCCGGAGGCGAGGGCGAGGCGGGGGACTGGGCCCGGTCCCCGGCGGAGGCGTGCAAGGTGTGGAGGGCGGCGAGAAGGAACAGGCGGGACACGTTTCTTTGAGGGTGAAGAAGCCAAGAGAGTTTATTAGGGGTGAGCACAGGTTATATAGGCTGGTAAGAGGGTGGGGGTTGTTACAAGCTAATGCTGAGGGGATAAAGGCTAGGATTGGTTCTGAGAGGGTGCGGAGGTTAGGATTGGTTCTAAGAGAGCACGGAGGTTGTTTGAAAAGGGGCGGGAGTTGCTCTGGCAACGGTGTCTGGCAACAATGTATGCGCACTGGTGGTGATGGGAGTTGCACTGGCAACAGGGAGTGTCCGGGCAAGATAAGGGGGTGGGGAAAAGGCGGTTCCCTCCGGCAAGCCTCCCCTAACGGTGGTATTTTGGGTGAGGAAATGGGGCCTGCCTCCGGCCTCACTTTCCCAGGCCTGGGGGGCTGTGGAGGGCACTGTCGCCCGTGCCCACCACCCTCCCCAGGGGCTGATCAGGTCCCCCAGCCCAGGCCCGCCAAGTTGAAGCACGTAATCAGTGTCCCGCAATGATTAAAGTCCTTTTTGGTTATTTCTCTTGAGGGAGAGTGAAAAAGATCATTCGTTTTGTATTAGAGAATCTATTGTGGGTTTAAGAATATTTGAGGGGTGTTTTAATTCATGCAATTCAAAAGCAGCTGAAAAAGTCACTTTAAAGGAGAGCTCTTTTGCTGTGCCTTGCTGTGACATCTGTGAAAGGCTTGCATTGTATCTTTCTGCTAGCTAACCACTCTTTGAAATACAGCTGGATGAAATCAATTCTACTGTTTGGGTTTTTATATTTGACACTGGTTGACACTTTTCTAAGGCAAAATGTTAAATTTTCTCAAGTAGTTGCATAACTTGTTTGCTTTCTGGGATTTTATGTGGTTTTATTTTCTTTGCACTCTACATATTTTATTCCAGTGGGAAATCATTTTGGATAAATAATCGTCTCCAAGTTTACTTAAAATAAAACTGTATACCTTGAGATTTCAGCACCTAAATTGATAACAAAACACCTTTAAATTAGTACAATTACTAATACTATGCATATATATGCATATGTATGTAAAGCTTTTTACTTCTTTAATCTCAACTAATCTTCTCACCAACTCTGTGAAATGCACCAGCCACTATTACACTGATTCTTTTTTTTAGCTGTATTAAGTGATGGGCCATTAACTGTAGCAGTAAGACAAAAATAAATATGGGTTTTTATTAATAACTGTGACAATTTGCTTATGAATATTTATTTATGTAATGACTTAATTGCTATTCCAACAACCTTGCTCTCCTCTTCACACTACATTCTAAAGCAGTGGTCTAAAACTTGGGTATGCATTCCAACAGAAGTATGCCAAGACTATCTGTGGGGTTCAGGAACTTGGATATTTTTAAAGGGGTCAGTTTTCAGATCTTCATCACCCATAAGATATGCTTATGACAAGGGAGCAAGTCCCTTCCTATAAATTGACCTCTCAATTTACAAAAGGATTCATACCTCTCTCCTATCTTACTATGGTGCAGTGACTTGGGGTTTAAAAGGCAGTGGGGGGCGGAGGGGTGGGGAGCCTGTGGAGTACCAAACTGTGGGGTGATTTAAAATACTGGTTCTGGTATTAAGAAGTAATTAAGAAAGAAAGTAAATGAACTCTAATGACTTGTTGATTCAACTGTTTTTTTTTTTCTTTTATCTTTTTTGTAAGTCAGAATTTCCAGTTCTTCCCTTACAGCAAAATTATAAGGGAACTTAAATGATGTGTCAGCTAACAGAAAATTAAAAATAATTTTTGATGATAGATCACTATGTAATTTTGGCTTATAACTTGGAAGAAGGTCAAAGAATTGGGTAACACTGCTATAACAAAACTCTTTCCATTCACATTAATTTATTTATCCAGACAAGATTTCTTGGCACATAAATTTATCAAAATGAAAAACAGGAGTAGAACTGATGTTGTGCCAAACTCATTCTAGTAATTAATATTCATCCACAGATCACATGAACTAACTGGAAAAACACTAAGCCTCTCTTATAATTTTCTGGAAATGGAAATGGAAATTTCCAACAAAATTTTATTCCAGAGTAATAATTTATTAAAACTCATGTCTTACATTTTTATCAATTATATCCTAAAAGTAACTAATTGAAACCTAATTAGAAAAAAAATTCTAATATTTAGAGACAAGGTCACAGAAACTTTTTAAAAAATTAAATATTAGTTTATAGACAGAATTTATTACTCAGAATAGGATGATAAGGTCTTCTAGTTTGCTAATGCTGCCAGAGTGCAAAACACCAGAAATGGACTGGCTTTATAAAAGGGGGGTTATTTGGTTGCACAGTTACAGTCTTAAGGCCATTAAAGTGTCCAAGGTAATGCATCAACAACTGGGTATCTTCACTGGAGGTTGGCCAGTTAACTGGAAGGCACGTGGCTGGTGTCTGCTCCCAGGTTGCATTTCAAAATAGCGTTCTCCAAAATGTCTGCATCAGCTTCCAACAGCCTTCTTCAAAATGTCTGTCTCAGCTACAGCTCCTCTCTCGGCTCCTGTGCATTCTTCAAAGTGTCTCTCTTGGTTATAGCAAGCTCCCTCCTTCTGTCTGAGCTTATATAGTGCTCTCATAAACTAATCAAGGCCCACACCGAATGGGCAGGGCCACACCTCTATGGAAATTATCCAATCAGAGTTATCACCTACAGTTGGGTGGGTCGCATCTCCATGGAAACAATCAATCAAAGAATTACAACCTAATCAACACTAATACATCTACCCACACAAGACTGCATCAAAGATAATGGCATTTTGGGGGACATAATACATTCAAGCTGGCACGTAAGGTAATCAATAAAAAATTTTCTACATAAAGTATACTATGTTAGGATAAAAGTATGTGGGAATGAAAATAAGACTATAAAGAGAAAAAAGATTGATGTAAAATTTTAAACTGTTAAAGAACTTGTTTTTAATGGATGACAGTAGGTGTCAAATCACTGTGGTATTTAGCCTCTACTAGATGCACATAAAAGAATCATATGTCAGTATTTATAATATGCTGGAAATCACATCCTTTGCAGTTATTTAAACTTGCAACGAAAACATTTGTATGTCAATGTAAAAATCAGGCATGTGGGAGGAAGCTTTTTCAAAATTTCTGTAAGAAGTATCTCAATAAAAATGTTTAAAGATCATTTTCCTATACAGAAGATAAGGTGCTTTTGGGATAACAATTTCAGCATGTCTCCTGTTGTGTCCCCTTTGTTTTCCCAGTTTAACCTCGTGTGTGTCAATGCTTGGATGCTGGACTTCACTCAAGCCATCCTCAACCTGGGCTTCCTTGCAGGAGCTTTCACGTTAGGTTATGCAGCAGACAGGTGTGTATCGGGTAGAATAGCACGCTTGTATCACCATAGTACAACATATGCCATGGAGATAAAATGTTTCATGTTAATATTAGAAGAATATTTTTGCTAAATGTGGGGAAAAAGTTTATTTCCACCATTCATGACCTTCATACTTGTTTGGATTGACTGATTTTTTTTTCTTCTTAAAGAACTTCACCTTCTCATGTCTTTAGCTGTACAAATGGATGGTGTTATTCCCAGAGGGTCTGAAAAAGTCTAAGTGAAAACAGAGACCTATACGGCTGTGCTACAATGGTTGGATTAACAGATGATTGTTCCGGAGAGCTGCAGAATTGATTACATGTGTGTCAATAATAATTTGCTGGTTATGGTTTGATTCATTTAGTCTCAATGCTGCAGTCTTAAGGTTTGCCCATTGCAAATTTGTCTCAATTTAAAAAAAAAAAGAAAACTTTGTATTTTTTCTACAAAGTTTGAACTTTGCAAAAAAAAAAAAAATGTTTTTCCAAAGAGTATCAAGGAAGGTTTATCTATTATTTTTAATTTTTTTACAGTCATCATGATGTATTCTTGCCAAAAATGATGCACATGATTCTCATTCTAATCAATCCACTAATTTAGATACCAATTTATAGAAAGTATCTGAGACAGAAAAGTATGTTAAAGAATACATGGGATTATAAACAGCAAAACGTAGATAGTGGGAAACCACAAAAAAACAAGCCAGTTTCTTTTTTTATTATCATTTTTTAAATTGTGGAATATAACATATATACACAGAAGTGATAACTTTCCAAGTGCAATTTAACAAGTAATTAGAGAGCAAATTTCAAAGGATGTTATTGGTTACAGTTCCACAGTTTCATTTGTGTCCTTATTGTGAAGTATAACTTCTATGCAAAAAGGTAATATCTTTCAAAGTATGATTTAACAAGCAGCTATATAGGAAATTTCCAAAAATGTTATGAGTTATAGGACCATAGTTTCAGTTATTTCCTTATTGTGAAATATAACATATATACCAAAAGGTGATAACTTTCAAATTACAATTTAACAGGTATCTATAGAACAAATTACAAAGGATGCTGTGGGTGCTTTTATTTAATGTTACAGCATTAATCAATTAATGGCAGATGTGGCGAGTGTGTATATTCAAAACAGTCATGTTTTCTATTTAAATGTTCCTATTTCTGGTATTATTAATGTTGGTTGTGGTATTCACATTTAATTCTATTCTTGTATTCCAATTCTAATGTGAAATTACATACCGTGATTTAGTTAATTCTTTCAGAACCACTTTGGATAGGGATTGGCCATGCTTGGCCTTTGGCCACAGGGATTTACTATATCTCTGGTCACTCCAGCACAGCCCTTGGTGCATCACCAGGACCAGTGGGAAATGCTAGGGGCACCCCATAGAGAACCGTGAACAGCAAATCATCAGCTAATTCAAGACAAGAAAATTCCCCAATCCCGTAGCCAACTAAAGAGCTGAATTTGGCCATACCAGTTCTTCAGAATGAGTAAAACTTTTCTCTCTCTTTTCCTGTCTTTCTTCTTTCTCTCATTTTTCTCTTGCCTTCCCGTAAAATCCCCCTGAGCATATGAGTTTCTCCTTTATTCTTTTGTGTCTGATACTCTTTTCTCCCCTTCTCTCTCTTTTATCTCTGTCTTTTCTTGCTATTTCTACTTATAGCCCTTTCAAACGTCATATTTCCTTTCTTAATCTCCCTCACATATTATCTCCTCTCCTAACTGGTTATGATTTGGAATTGAGTTATGCATTTTAAGTATCCATTTAATTTTGTTTTTACACTTTCCTAATTTAAAAATTAGGTTTTTCTTTTTCTGTGTCTTTTCTCTTTTACAATCAATAAGCATATCTCCAAACTAAATTAACTTGGCTGAAGGAGGGAAATTCCCTCTATCTGTAGTCTAGCACTTTATTTGATCATCTGTTTTTACAGATGATATATGATGCTTTGGTAAGGATGAGGCAGACTTTGGAGAAAGAGGAGCTGTGAGTAATTCTGCCTCTGTCAGAGTTGGCCATCTTTCAGCTCTTCTCCACATCTATGATTTATCTTTTGCATCTAGGATTTAAAGGACAAGAAATAATTTAATAAGCCATATATCTGTGAGAGGACAGTGTAGGAAGGGCATGTGATTAGTTTAAAAATCTAGCTAACCTGAAGTTGCTTCTGTCTCTGCTCCACTGATTAAAGCAAGATGACTTACGTGTGAATTCTGTGGAAATTTCCATGGAAAAGTGTCATAGAATCAAATCTCTTATTAGTCATTAATGATAAACTTCACCAGCCCATAATTTGATACAGCCATCCTGAACCAATTAATATCAGATTCTCAGAATATTGGACAAACATTCTGTTCCTTTTCCCTAAGCCATTTAATAATAGTTGTGTAAATGCTGAAAATAAAAATACACAAATTTAGAATAACTCACATTAGTTTTGAACTTTAAAGTTTATAAAGAGCTTTCGCATTAGCATCTTGTTTGATTCTTTCTGCCACCTCACTGTAAAAAAAGGGGGAAGAACATACAAAAAGAAAGAAAGCCGGAGTCTTGGAGAACTTAAGAAATTTGCCCAAGATTGCATGATTGGCAAATGGTGGAGCCAGGATTCAAGCCCATTCCTTCTGGCTGGAACACACCATTACGGCTTCTTTTTATCCCTTTCTCCTTATGATTCCACCCACTAAAAATGCTAGAGAGTGTCACATCTGTGCTAGGAAGATTCTTTATATAAAAGAGTTGTCATGGAAAGGGTCATCTTTTTGGGAACTGCAATCACAAAGGTAAACATTAAATCTGTAACATCATCTCAGAGGCCCATCTTTTACTTGCCCTGGTTTTGCTATAAAACAAAAGTTAGCATTTTCAACAATCTTCGCATCGTAATGATGACGTTGTAAAGAACAGAATATCTCTACTTAAAACTTTTTTAGCAACACTTAAAATGTTTTTCATTGGGTTGAAGCAAATGTTTAAGGTGATCTCTCTTTCTCTTTCTAAAAAAGGTACGGCAGGATAGTCGTTTACTTAATGTCCTGTTTTGGTGTTGGCATCACTGGAATTGTGGTGGCGTTTGCACCCAACTTCCCAGTGTTTGTGATTTTCAGCTTCCTACAAGGTGTATTTGGAAAGGGAACATGGATGACTTGCTATGTGATTGGTAAGAAATTGTTACACCTTCTTCTCTGTTTGAGAACTAGGGATAGATGGGGAGATGGATCCAGCTAGAAAACCTTAAGCATGCCTCCTTTAATAATGAAATACTGTGAGGTTTCACTGCGACTACTGTAATTATTTCTGCAAACAGGAGAGTGCAGGGGCAGGATTTCGTTTGCTTTAGAAACTGAAATGATTCCATCCTTTGAGAACCCACTATAGAGAATATCTTATTATTGTTAATGGGGTGAAACCATTTCCCAGCTCGGCCTTATTGTTATCTTGTAGTTTCTTATTTTGCTTTGTTAGAAATTAATTCTTATGAAACTTTCAGTAGTTCCTTGAAACATTTTCTGTGTGTTTCAGTAACAGAGCTTGAGATGACTTTCCCATGTTCTAAAATATTATTTCTTAACTCATTCCTTCCATACTGAAGGAGAACTTTTTACCACATGGGAGATAGGGTCTAAAAATGAGGTGTTAATTTGGGACCCTTCACTTTCTTTTGTAACTTTGAAGTTTGACCTTCTGGAAATGAAAGAAAGAAAAGCCTCCATTTGCTCTTTGCTCATGTTACTTAAGAAAGCCCCCACAGCTACCTTAGGCTCTATTTCTAGAAGTGTCCATGAGTAGCCACCTACTTTGAGAGTCATGGTGGATTTATGACCAGGGAAGTGAGAAGTCTCGTCTTGGTATTCCTCTTTGGGCTTCTACTCTGTTCCATTATTTCAGTCCCCACTTTGAAGAACTGTTTTTGGGTGGGGGAAGGAGAGGGAGTAATAGGAGGGATTGATTGCCACTGGCTGGAGCAGAAGGGATAACTTTGGGCTGTGAGGCATTTTAAAGGAGTCCCCAAAGTTGTTTTCTCAGAGCAATAATGTGGTGGCATACCTCAGATGGTTAGAATGGAAACAAAACAAAACAAAACAAAAAACCACTTAGCAGGAAGAGGCTGGGGAGGTGAGGAGGCCAGCAGTAAAACTGTCCACGTGATTTTTAGAATATAAACGTGTCCCATAAATGAAAATTCCAACACTGTGGAGAGACTAATTTAATAGACACTATCTGGTTATGATGAAAAGAAAATTATTTGTAGAGTCTAATGTTCATAAGGAATCTTCTAAAGGGACCATAATGTGCAAATCTTTAAAGGTACAGTGATAAAATTTAAGCTTTTACTGTAATTATGTTTTGATAATTATAATTACTTTTTAAAAAATCATCATTTAAGCTTTCCTAAAAGCAACATATATATCTTTTTGTATTCTCCTACTGTGCCCGGAAAAGTGCTGGGCTGGGCATGTAAGGAGAATGTGGTCAACACTTGACAGTGGGCAGAGGAGAGTATAAAAGAAAAGCATTGACGTATCTGGAGAGCATATCTCCATCATTTCAGTAAGAGTGGAAGTCTAGGTATCTTTAAGAGATAGGTAATATCCTAGCAGTGCTGAATGGATGTAACAGGTGTATCATCTGTTTGCTTGTTTGTTTTGGAACTGACCTTGAGCTTCCTAACCTCTTGTGTTTCTGTTCTTCTTCAGTGACAGAAATAGTAGGTTCAAAACAAAGGAGGATTGTGGGAATAGTGATTCAAATGTTCTTCACCCTTGGAATCATCATTCTCCCGGGAATTGCCTACTTTATCCCCAATTGGCAAGGGATCCAGTTAGCCATAACGCTCCCCAACTTTCTCTTCCTCCTTTATTACTGGTAATGTGGTTTTGGTCATTATCATCTCCAAACTTCCTCCACAGATAGGTAGAATCTGTGCTTCCAAACCAACATGAAAATGAAAGCAAAAAAAAGATATTTTCTAAAATCTCCAGGAACACCAGATGAGCTTGAATATATTGAATATATCAATATTCGATTGATAGTTGTTGCTAAATCAGATTGATAAAATACCAAAACATAAAATTCTAAGTAGAGTTCTACCTTATGTTTGATTATTTTGCCATGTCTTCGTGAAAACTATGAGGTGACAAACTATATCTGCCCATATTTCAACAGGCAAATTCAATTCAATCAATTTGCCTCTCTTCTATGTACTATAAAGCAAATTAATATTATGCTAAGAAAATGTTAAGGGCATCAGAAAATTAATTTATCAAAGAGTTATAGGTGTATGCATTTGATTCCTATTACAGTGAACCTATTTTAATCATTCCTCTAATTTAATTTTAATATATGGGGAAAATCAGTTTACCTAAATTAGGTTCTTAATCTTTTCCTAAGTACACATTAAACCTCAATTCTTTTCACATTGTAATCAAGCATACCATGATCTAGAATAACCTCGTCTGGTAAGAGCTAGAGCTATATAATTGAATATTTTTATGAGCAATGATTCAGTTGCCATGTTTTTTATTCCTCTTGTCATAAACTTGTGAAATAATCTACTAATAAAACTTTTTATAGAGCCTATTATCAGTTCTCAGACTCTTATAAACTGGTATCTAATTGCAAGTTTTGATCCAAAAAATACTCAAGTCATAAATTTTTAAGGTTTTTCAAATTCCTAGACCTAACTCAAAGCCTCCTTCTTGTCAGGGTGGTTCCCGAATCTCCCCGCTGGCTGATTACTCGAAAGAGAGGGGATAAAGCATTAAACATTCTGAGGAGCATTGCTAAATGCAACGGGAGGTATCTCTCACCAAATTACTCGGAGGTAATCTTTTTTTATTACTAATAACAAATATTAGTAAAGTGGGTGAATTAATTTCTATGGTGCTTATATACTTAATTTTGCTTCTTAAAATTAAATGCCTCATCAAATATCTGAATGATCATTTTTAATTTGACTTAGCTAAATATATATACATTTATCAGGAAGAATCATCAGCTATATTAAAGAAGGAATGATTTTGAAGTTGTAATAACCTTAGAGTTGTAATTTTAGTCTCTCTTCTAACAGTTGTGCCAAGTTCCTTGAACTGTTACACTTTACTTAATGTAGGCCCCATACTATTTATCTCTTGATTGCACAAACTATGGATTAGATCTTTTGTTGACATACAATTTAGTCTAAAGATTTGTCTTTAAATTTAGCCTTGGAGATACAATTTATTCAAACCAAAGCTGAGCTATAATGTAATATTTCAGACTTTAGGCTTACATTTGCTGGTTCACTTTCTTCCCTCCCTCCCTCCCCCCTTCCTGTCCTCCCTCCCTCCCTCCAGTAAAGGCTTTCTGTGTGCTCCAGTGAGTTGGGTGGGGTGGGGAGGGGAGGGAGAGTATTAGAAACTCAGTCCTTGTCCTTTGGGAGATTTGATATATGACGGAAGATAAAATGCATGTATTTTTTTAACCCTGAATTTTTAGAGAATAGCATATAAACAAATATATGGCAGTGCTTTAGCTGTGAAGACTGAAGAGTGGAAGCAAAGTAACAGAAAGTTTATTACGTTGGAGCAGATTTTTGGAAGTTATGAATCTTGATTGAAACCTTGAAGGATATATTAGGCTGGTAACATTGTTTTCTTCATGGCATTCAGTTTCTTTCTATCTGAATCAGATTTTGATGGTTTTATTTTCACCTTCCCTTGCCCCTCTGGAACTTGGTCAGATATTTTGGATTTCCACATTCTTCCTTCATTTTTATATTAAGCAGCAAGCAGTAGCATCTGTGTTTACAAAAGTTTCAGTTCACCATTTGTCACTGTTGCAAGTGGATTAGTGATATACCTTGAGGTTTACAGGTCATAAAACACAAGGTAAAGATAAAACATGAACTCTTTAAAAAATATAAACTTTTTCTAGTGAGATTATAGGTTTACAGAAAAACTTTACAGAAAGTACAGAGTGATCCCATATATCCACATACACATAGTATCCCCTATTAGTAACATCTTGCATTAATATGGTACATTTATTACAATTGATAAACCATTATCGATACATTATTAATTAACTAAGGTCTATAGTTTACATTAGGGTTCATTCTTTGTGTTGTACAGGTCTGTGGGTTTTTATAAATGCATAATGTCTTGTATCCACCATTACGGAATCATACAGAATAGTTTCACTGCCCTAAGAATGCCCTGTGTTCCGTCTCTTCAACCCTTCCTCCCTTCCCCCAAATCCCCTGACAACCACTGATTTTTTATTGTCTCCATAGTTTTGCCTTTTCCAGAATGCCATATTCTGACACCATATAGAACATAGCCTTTTTTTTTTTTTTTCAGACAGGCTTCTTTCAAATGATCTTTTTTAATCATTAAGACTATTCATTCCTTGGCTGAGCAAATTTCAGCTGTGTATTCCTTTTAAGGGAAAAAAATATCATACCACTGCCTACTCCATTTGCTCTTATCACATTAGCTACCAATTCTCACAGCTGGAGCAAATGTATGATGATTTTTGTTCAATTTCAGTAGTCAAACAACTGTCTTTGCTCATCACTGAGCAGTATCCTGGGAACTCTGAGATAACATACGTAATATCTGAATCAAGGTTTATGAGAGTATTGCAAAAGTGTGCGCTGATGTTTTATTAGATAAATACCACATTAACCAGGCACGTGATGTGTCATTGTGAGTACTGCTGAGTGACCAGAGTCTGGTTTCCAGAACCAGCTCCTTTTGCGTGTCTGGTGACTGTACGGTTCAACCCAGCTCCAGTAGGTCCACTGACCCAGCTGCTAATTCATGAGCTCTACAGAGATTATTTCACCAGATGGAAAGTGGTTAAATGTTGTACATGATTGTGCTCATAAAAGATCATGAACTATGGGATCCAGTGACTGCCAAGCCATTTTCTCTAGTTTTAATCAGACACATAGTCCACATTTGAAAGACAGATTCAAAGCAGTGCTTGAATTACCCTAGGAAATTCACTCTAGAATCCTAGCAACCACTGTTTTGCATTTTGTTACGAAAGTCAAGTTTTGTTTTGTTTGTTTGTTTATATGATTTTGTTTTTCCAAGGAGTTTTCGCTTTATGTTTTTCCTTTTTAAAATGTGTTATGGAACATTTCAAACATATTCAGAAGTCGAGAGAATAGTTTCATGAATCTCTCTGTGCACCAGATTCAACAATTACCAACTCCTAGCTAATCTTATTTTTTCTGTATCCCACATAGTCTCCCCCACACACACCGATTAATTAAGAAGCATATCTCAGACATCGTATAATTTTATCTTATGATATTCCAAATTGTTACTCTAAAATATAAATACATCAATACATGTGCAGTATCTTTAGGATATTGCTAAATAAATAGCAAAAAATATTCATTTGGTTTCTTAAAATAATCTCACATTTGAGCCCCCGCTGTGGGAATTAATGTGATGGGAGAAAATGAATAAAACAGTGGCATTTAAAATATAATATATAAAAATAACCTCAAAATCATTATTCTAAGTAAAAATAATTGACTATGATTTTCTTAATATCAAATATCAAATTAATTCCCTAGTTGTTTTATAATTTTATAACTTGTTTGTTTGAAACAAAATCATAATGAAATTCATATATTGTGATTGGTTGATGTGCTTCCTCAGTCGTCTTTAACCTATAGAATCTACAAGCTCCCATTCTGTCTCTCTTTTCCTTTTCCTTACCACTTTAAGGGTGAAAACATCTGGTCATTTTTCCTATATCTTTTTTGTGATATTTGCTGCCATTGAGAATCATTGCCTAGGGATTTATGAATTCATCAGAGGTTACAAAATGACAATATTCTCAATTTATCATTCCTGCTTCATTTATTCCTGGAATACTTCTATAAAGACTAATTTCTCCCGTCAACTATTCAGTTACTCTAAGATAAGATTCATGTAGCAAAGGCAAGATACATGTACAATTGTTTGTTCTTTATTTTCAAAATAATGAGTTGGTTCCCTACATCCTGCAAAGACGATCAGTGAAGTGTGTGTTGTGTGTAAGCCTCATTATGCACTCCTGAATTTAAACATATTGTATATGTTTCAATCCTTTGCAGTCGAATTCATATTACCTTTATTGATGCTCAAGTTACCCCATCTTTGGACAAAAGAAGCTTATTTATACAGGTTCCTGGGTCCTTCTGACATGCCTCTAGCAGTTTCAAATAACTTCCTTTCTCTTTAGTTTGATGAGATTTTCCAGACTCATCTTGTTCCATTCCAGTCCTGTATTTGGAATCACCTATTTTATCCACGGGTGCTTTGATTTTTTCAAGCAAATGTTCTTTAAACTGAACCTATACATCTCTAACCTTTATAAATATGTGGTAGAAGCAGAGAAGCAAAGTATTGTTTTTGAAAGGGGAAGTATTATTAAAACACCTTGCAAATAGCTAAATTCAGTCATATTATAGGCCAGACCATAGTTTTCTATATCAATGATCTTTATGTTCCCCCCCAACATAATAATGTACAAAGTACCCCTTTTACAATAGCTCATACAGGCCAATAGGGCAGGTATTTTACTTGAATTCCAGCATCAGAATCAAAGCAAGATCCTGTTATACTTTTCTGTGTAAGTAAAAGCTATAAGCATGGCCTCTATCAATTATTTTTATTTTAATGACTCCAATAAATATTGCGATCATCAGTGTTAAAATTGCCTTGAGACCTTATGTTTATGTAGTTACTTTAAACTTTTTACCAAGTTCTTTCATTTGCTTTAGCTTATATCCCACTCTCTAGATCCAGTCTCTAGGACTCCCCAGCCCAAAGGCTGAATTGCCCCACACTCTTCTTTTTTTCTTTACACAGAACCTCTTTTCTATAAATCTTGACTTTTAGAAGAAGTTATCACCTTGTAAATCAGCTCATCCTTGAAGACCTCTCCAATTCCCACCTCCTCTTACATGTGCAGTAAAGGTTAGAATGAAAGAATCTGCTTAGGTCCAAAGCAGTCCCAGGAGATCTGACAATTCTGAGCTCTTCTCTCTTCAAAAGAGCTGTAGCCATTGCCCAACCCCAACATCTTCCACTACTGACACCAAGGGACTTGGCATCTTTCAGGGGGGAACTTAAGGACCCAATGCTCTGTATTTCAGAAGATCACATGAATTCACCATGAACAAGAATTGCACCAACCTCCCCAGGGCTTTAGGTAATAGAAAATATGAGAGGATTTTATGAAAACGTTCCACATAGTGGGTTGTGCTGAGGGATGGTGATCCTGAACCTGCTCTCAGTTTTACTTCTCATGGATGCTGCTCCTTTCATGGGTTAAACTCTGTCTCTCTCTCACTGGTCCATAGGCTCCCATTTGCCAAAGTTCCTGGTTGTCATCTGACTCTGCTGTTGGGATAGTTAGAAGGTAGAAATACAGGTGATAGCAACTTTGGACCCTTGGAATATATCAGCAGTGTAACTGTTATTCTCTGAGGAGAGAAGCCCAAACATCATAAACCAATGCCAAAGAGGCAAGTGGCTTGAACTCATAGGGAGTTATGTAGAAATCGAGGGAATCAAAGTCAAGGTGAGATTTTAAACATTAGGCAGTTGTGATGGTTGGGTTCATGTGTCAACTTGGCTAGGTGGCCTAGCTGTCTGGTCAAGTGGGCACTGGCCTGACGATTGCTGTGAGGCTATTTGAGGCTGGTTGGTTTGTCGAATCATCAGTCAATTGACTGCAGCTGACTGATGACTCATCAAGGGTCGTGCTTCCACAGTGAGAGAATGCAATTGGCTGGATTTGGTCCCGGTGATCAGTTGGAGGCTTATAAGCCGGACGGTTAGAGAACCTTCACTTCTTCTTCAGCTGCTCAGTGAAGTATTTCCTGGGGAGCTCGTCGAAGTTGCCAGTTCGTTTCCTGAGGAGTTCGTCAAAGTTGTCGGTTCGTTTCCCGAGGAGTTCGTCGGACGTCTTCCTTGGAGTTGACAGCTTGTTGACGGCTCTGCAGAATTTGGACTCGTGCGCTCCCGCAGTTGCATTAGTCACTTTTACAATTTGATAATCAGAGACATCTCTCATTGATTCTGTTTCCAAGGAGAACCCTAACTAATACAGCAGTGCACCCAATGAAGAAAACGGATTAGTTTAGAGACTTATTCTAATGGTTCTCATCCTTTTAGCATGTACATACTATAATTTCTTAAGGCTCATGACACAATAAAAACCAAACTACATAAGGCCACAATAATTACTACACAGGCACAACCATAGTATAACACAATGTCTATAAGAGCATCTGCGTTCACCCATTGGCCATGGGTCATGCCAGTGAAGAGAACTGTTTCCTGCCCTGGCTGTGCCCTCTGTTTTGTTCAGAAGGCAAAGTTCTTGCATGTTCCAGTAAATGTGACATTTTTCTTTGGTATCAGTTTGACATTATTTCCTACCTGTTACTTGTAGTATCTTGTTTCTTGACCTACACATGGTCAATAACTTTACAGTATCCTGTGATAACCACACAATAGTACTGTGTGTATACGTGAGTGATGTATTGAATTGGAACACGAGTCTGAGAATACATCCATTGTCCCAGAAGCTAAATGTGTGTGCTTGTCAAAATTGATAAGGAATGGGCAGGTACTTGAAAGTGCCCAAGCTTTCGATAGTAGTAAACTTGGTCTACTGATAAGTAGTGGAGAGCCAGGATTGCTCCTTAGGGACTGTGCTGGTTTGAAGTCATATGTACCCCAGAAAAGGTCATGTTCTTAAAGCTAATCCATTCCTGTGGGTGTGGACCCATTGTAAGCAGGATCTTCTGGTGAGTGGGATCTTAACTTAAATTGAAATGTGACACACCTCATTCAGATTGGTCCTAATCTCTTACTGGAGTCCTTTATAAGAGGAAAAAAGACACACAGAGAGAAGCTAAAAGAGAGAAACACACAGAATCTCATAAAGAAAGCCACAGAAGGAGGAGCCAGAAGCTGAAAGCAACAAAACCTGGGAGAGAACAACCAGTAGACACTGCCATGTGCTATCCCGTGTGACAGAGGAGTCCCAGATCTCCAGCAGCCTTTCTTCAGGAAGAAGGTTTTGTCCTGTTGATGCACTGATTTGGATATTTTCATGGCCTCATAACTGTAAACTTGTAAGCTAATAAATCCCCATTGTTAAAAGCCAGTCCATTGCTGGTATATTGCATTTCGGCAACTTTAGCAAACTGAAACAGGGAACTTGTCATGTCATGACTTGGTGTTATCTGTGGTGGCTTATATTACTGTTCCCAACTATTTACTGCCTTCTCTGTAAAAGGATCATATATTCCTGCCCATTGCCATGCAACTTGGGGCAGTACTTCTCATTAGGCAGCATATACCTTGTCATCCCAATGTCAAGTTGGCCACCTGCTTTGATCAGGTCAAGGGGGTGGAAGTGGCAGAGTACCAGCTCCATGAGGAGGTGTTCAAAGGCATCATGAGTTTCTGACAGCTCTCTCGCTCAAATCTGAAATTGGTGCTGTTCCTTCAGCATAGGTCTCAGAAAAAGAAGAGCTACAACTTGGAGCAGAGCTGCAGCAGCTGACCTACAGCTGACCACTATGTGTAACATGGCCAAGAAGTAACTATGTCCTCAGTAGGCTAGAGTATGCTAAATGTGTCTCAGAATGCTACTGACGTTTGGGAGTGTTTGTTCTTGCAGCCGAAGCTAACTAACACAGCTGTTCATAATAGCACTGGTTGCATTGCCAGAGTAGAGTTTAGTGATCCAATACATTTTTTAGTTATTTAGATGATACCGGATTGTGGTTGATTAGAGTTTTGTTCAGAAATATTCACTTTTTCACTTCCTCACCCTCATTTGCATGGGATGAAAATTCTTTCCAGCTCCAGTGATGTTGGATGCAGCATGTAACATGTTTTGGCTTAATGGTATATGGAGTGTACTTCCTGCCCTTTGACTCTGGGCTTGACCACATGACTTGCTTTGGCCAATGGTATATTAACAGACATGAATATGGTAGAGGCTTGAATAATGTCTCTATGGCTGGACTTAATCTCTGTCCTTTGGCCATTGCCATGAGATAAATATTCCCAGACTAGCCTACTGATCCCAGAGGGAGGCTGAGAGATATTTAAGAGTACAGCTGTCCTAGCAAAGCTTTTCCAGCCAGCCAAACGTAGATCAGCAGGCTCCCCAGCCAACTCACAAACATGTGAGCTAAATAAATACCTGTTACTTTATGCCACTGAGATTTTGTGGTTGTTATGCAGCATTATTTATCAATAGTAAACTGATAGTCTGACTGAACAGCCATGGTTACCATACTGAACTGGATTATACAGTTACATATGTTACAAATGTGGCAGTGTTTTCAGTTTCCATTTTTCCCAAGGATTTTAAAGGCCTTTATCATCAATGTCCCTCGTCTCCCACTCCCTCTTATCTCTGTATGGGTATGCTCACAGAAAACAGTAGGTTACAACTCTACTTAACAAAGAGCTTCTGATACTAAGTATGTCAATATTTGTTGGCAATATTTTATGATATGCTGGCCCAATAAACCCACAAGGTAGGACTGTAATTTCCTCATTTTTATGGTATGCTGCAGCTTATTGTTCATAGCTAATCTACAGCTCATTAAAATATGAGTATAGGAGTTCCACTGAATGGTGTCATGCATGAACACGCTATTGGGCAGAACCTTGGTGGCATGTTTAAGGGGCATCAAGAAATGACATTTGATCTTTCGGATCCCTGAGGGATTCCTTCAGACCCATCATGAATAGAAATGATCCCACTCTTTGACATATTTCCAAAATACAAAAAAAAGACTAACACCTCATTACAAGCCTAGGGCAAGGCCCCATACAGAGGTTGGGCAAAGAAAGGAGAAGATCCAGGGAAGGACACTGATGAAGTAGCCAATGAAATGGGAAGAAAACCAAATGCAGAAGCTAAGAGAAGAAGGTGTTTCAAAGAGGATGTTCTTATGTATGTTTTGGTGCTGTCAGATCAAATAAGATGAAGACCAAAAAGTGATTAATTGATAAAGGTTGTGTCCTTAAAGATTGTACTCCAACTACACAAGAAAAAATAAGAACTTCATAACAGCCTGAAGCAAGAAAAGCCACTCGAGGGCATTTGCTGTGAGTCAAGAATCACTAACTAACAAGTCAGAAAGGAGGACCCAGACCAGAACAGACCCTTCCCAAGCTACCCTGGCCCAAGAGGTAAGATCACTTTCAGATACCCACATAAGAATTTGAGATAAGGGAACTTACCTAATTATTAAGGTTCTTTAACAGTCTATACCCAGTCATGCAAAAATAGACAAGCAGTACCACAGTTCCAGGGGAACTTTCCAAATAGTCTTAAGTGGTCCCCAAACCTCTTAAACTCAGAATATATTGAATGAATTATTTCCCTCTCTCTTTCCAAAAAAAGAACAGAAACAACATTGTGGTCGTTAACTCTTATTTTTTAGTTACTTCCACCAATATCTGTAAGCACTTTTCTCAGGCAGATCCATTTCCTAGTATTACAACATACGAAATGTGCAATGATTGTGAAATTCCTGTGTGGGAAAAAAGTTCTCTTTTCACAAAACTACATATCACTTAATGCTGCTAATGAAATAGGGAGGTACCTTCCTGGTTAAATTCACTTCAGATGAGGAAATGGAGTTATGAAATGTCAATTACAGAAAATTTTAAAGGATGAGTTTTGAAGAAAATAAATAATATATTTTAAAAACTGGTAAAGCCTCATTAGAAAGTGTCAGGCTTATTGTGTGCTGTAGTGACCAGCGAGTCTTCCAGCCCTTAATAGCTGCCATCTTTTCTATCTTTTAATGAACTATCACATGAACACCAATATTGCTACAGAGAGGGACTTTCCAGCTCTGGGAATGTCTGTTTCTGACATTTCCTTTCAAAGAGGGAATTTTTATAAACATAATTTTTGTTCTTCCAAAAAGGGAACCACACCATGACTTTGGCATTAATGAAGCTAGGTTCCTTGGATTGGAACCTGATCCTGTATTCTAATCCAACAACGGTGCCAATTTTGTTAACTGTTGTACCTAATTTTTATCTAGACTTGGGATTAAAGACCTTTAGGTGTGGAACTCATTGCAAGAGATCCAGAGAAAGTAATTCAAGACCAGGCAATGCCTGTGTGGGACTCCAGGCCACTGCCCCTGTCGAGAGCAAGAGAGGTGTGAATCTACAAAAGAGTAATGGATATTAGAAAGTAAATCACTGGAAACTCCTATAATATTTTATCCCCAGCACAGTAAATCTTCATTCTTTGACTTCATAAGAGTCAATAGTATCAATTCTACTAGAAAAGCTCTCATCCTTCAAATGACACATACAAATGTGTATGCTGTAACATTAGCTTTAATTTAGAGTATTCACGAACTCATATGAAATGTCAGGACACTTGCTCTAGCAAACATGAAATGGCTCATTGGAGCTGAGAATTAATTTAACAGTATTTCACTTAAACATATTTTTGGAAATAGTCTGAGTTCCATTAATGGGATATATTTAAATGGATTATTTTAGTTTCCATGTTTGAACTTTTTAAAAACAGGACTACATCATTTGAAAAGGGAAAGATGTTTTGCTACAATAAAATAGCAGTAAAAGCAGTTTGATAGACAGTTGAAGCAAAGTCTGTCAAGAGCCCGGAGTTCCTTTCCCAAGCTTTGTGATTAAATAATAAATTCTTCCCACTAAGAGAAATTTAGCCTAAAATTGTACAGGTCAATAGATGGTACTTTAACTCATGCAAATATTGAGGAAAGGATGTTCCAGAGCATCATATGGCTTTAATTGAATTAGAAATCCAAATGACATATCTCTTAAAGAATGCGGTTATAATCTTGGAGTAGGGTAAGCAGATTTTTGGGATGTCTGGTCAGAGAGCAGCATTTTGAGCAAGGAATCCTGGAAAGACAGCCTTCTCTCCCACTCAATCTCATATTCCAGATTCTCTCTTGGAATAACTGGGCTACGCCTTTGTCAAAATCATAGCTCTTTCATTTAGTACAAGTTAAAGCTTGAAAAATATCCACCAGAACTGCCCTCTGTCAATCCTGGTGTTTGGTGATGCATGACTGAAGAGTGACTGTATCTACAGAATATAGGACACCTAATGGACTGTTACTCAGACAGTGACTGGTAGGGCAAGGTCTCCAGTTTTCGCAGGACTGAGTGGCTCCCCAGGAGCAGGATTTTCCATGCTAAAACCAAAAAGGATCCAGGCAAACTGAGACAAGTGGATCACCCTCTATGTCAGTCCCTGCCTCCCCACTTACACTCAAAGAAAGATACCAAGGATTTACAGTTTGCTGGTTTTGCAAGCCCATCCCCATGCTACCCTGGCCTGGGATCCTAATGCCTAGGAAGATATTCAGATCCTGACCTGACTAGGGAATGAAGCATATGCAACTTGTTTGCTGGACTAGTCTCAATATCATATGCAAGCATTAGACTTCCACGTGCCCAGCAAGCTGCTGCTTTCTTTCTCAGCTCCTTCTTTAATTCCTAGTTTCTAGTCTAGTTCTGAATCTGGTCCTGAACTCTGGTTTGACTGGGCCCTGGACCCTCTTGCTTAATTTCTGCTTGTTCTTTCCTCTAAAAGTAGAATCTGGTCACTGGGTCCCCACTTGTCCATTGTCTTGCAATCAGGCAGATACTGAAAGCTAAGAGGGTGTATCCTCTTGACTAGGGCCTGCTTTCTCTAGAGACTGTCCAGAAATGTCCTGGACCACAGACATCAGGGACAGCCCAAAGAAGGCCCGAGCATGCCACGCCTTGCTAAATGGCTTCTCTACTTGGAGGAATTGGTTCCAGTGCTTGGTGAAGACTCAGAACCCAAGCCCCTTTCTTTCTCACTTACTCTCCTCTCCCTCCCATCGAGAGTCCAGCAATCCTCACAGAAAAGTCTGTGTGGACTGGGACACCAGAGAAGGATTCCGAGATTTGCACAGGCACTTTTGAAGCCATTTCCATTAGCCATTCTAGAGTAATCTTGGAATTAGTATATTTCCTTCCAGGAGGATGGTCTTCAGCCTTACCTTTTAGGAACAATAGCCTTCCCCTTCCAACCCTCACATCTCTTTGATATGCAGAGAAGCATGGGACTCTCTGCTCTAGCCCAAGCCCTGGATTTTAAGCAACCAAATTTAAACTATAAAACAAACTGAATAAGCCACATGGGCTTATCTTGTTTCATTTAATATTGGTTGCTGTCTTTGGGGGGAATTGCAAAAGCTCCTAATTCAATTATTTTAATTCTGTATCTCTCTCTTTAATAGAATAGAGTGCATTTGGTTTCTCTTTTTTGTTTTTGGGGCATTTGTCAAGAGAATGGCTTTTCTTGAATACCTTCTTTGAAATCTCCATGCCCTATCTGCAAGGCAGAGAAAGATGGTTGGCTTTTTCAAGTGTTTTGTTTCCTTGCCATTCGGCCCATTCTCATGTTTTTTGCAAAACCAGCTTCTGCGATCCAAATTACTGGGCTTCCCTACTGAGAATAAACGAGAAAACACTAAGTCTTTGTGAAAGCGTTCCCTCCTATGGAGGGTGATGGAACCCTTCTCCTGGAAGGCGTTCCTAGGTGTCATTCAGAATCAGAGCTACCATTTCTGGGACAATACTGTCTGGCTAAATCTTTGACCAACAAAAAAAATTGCCTTTCTTCATGAAATAATCCAAAGAAAGGAGATGCTGCCTGGGGAGTGGTGAAATCCATTAAATTCCTCAGAGCTAAATTAAATGTTGGTGTTCAGAGTTGTGCAGCTTTTTGGACATAGATATTAACAAGAAGAGATGATGTTAAATAGTAAGAGAGAAAATACATTGAGATCCGTTTGTTCCAATCTCTTGAGGTCTGCAGCCAGGAAGAGTGGTGTGAAGGGTATCGGGTACTAAATTTTCATGGGATACAGCCTATCTTTTCTAGAAAGAAATAGAAACAAAGATCCAGCTAACAGATGGCTGGATGAGGAACATACTTGGGCTGTGTTGCCACAGCATTGCTTCTTCATGTGGGTGCTGGTTGTCAGACCCCACCCACCCACACAAACAGGAAGCGATTCACACAATGTCGAGAGTTCTACCTTCCTTGGATTGGAACAAGGTAGTATGGACCTGCGTTGTTGTCTTTTTTCTTTGATGTTGGAGCTATTGGAGGGAAGGAAGTAAAATTTAATATACAGAAAGAGGAACTGATGGAGAGAAAGCCTTGAGGCTTTTCCAAATAGTGAATGTGCCTTTTATACATCCTGAATAATGTGCATTCAGAGTAGTAGAGTCCTGAACGTAGAGTTGTTCAAGAGTGGGGAAGTCTTTATATCCTTCCCGGGAGAGCAGAGGAGACCCTACGCAGGAGGACATCTGAGGGAATATTGGAAAATAATGACCAGAACCAAGTATACTTTTTCTACTAGAGGAATCTTTCATGTAGTAGCAAATACTTGTCATCTTCCCTAGTGATGGGCATGGAGAGAGAGGGAAGGCTGGCCCATCAGATTGTAACACTCTTTTCAACACGCTTACGTCTCCCAGCATCTGGAAGCTCCATCCCAGAGTTGCTGGAAGGGTCGTGTGGTATATTTGTTCCAAGGGACCACAGATATCCTGGAGACGGTGGAGTTATTGCAAAGGCCCACAAACCATTGTCAACCAAGCCTTCTAGGTAGACTGAACTAATATGTCTTGGTATTAATAGGATGCCCTCATGCTCAAAAAGGATAGGAGTCAGTGGTCTGTGAATACAAATAGTCTCCATTTGATGAACAACTGTTACATGAGCTCTCAAGATTTGTTATACCGTGTTCTTACGAAAGCCAGGAAACCCCAGAGGTTCTTAAAATTCTTGACAACAACTTCTGATACTTCATTTTTCCTTGATTCAATAAAATAAACTCAAGTGCATGATATTCTCATCTTTCACTTTTGTGAAGGTCAAGTTCTAAATGTTAAGTTGAAAGAGTTGACCAAACTGCTGAACAGTCGCCTGGCTGTCTCTCAAAGATGACTCCTTGTTTTCTTTTCCTGCTTACATTTCAGAGCCAATATAGCATGAATAGTTTAGATCTTGAGAAGAACTGAGGGTGCCTTATTGAATGCTGCATTATTTTTATGGCATGGAGTGAAATAGAGATTAACTATTGTTACAATTTGCTAAGGCTGCCCTTATGCAAAACACCAGAAATGGATTGGCTTTTATAAAGGGGAGTTACTTGGTTACAAATTTACAATCCTGAATCCATAATAGTGTCCAAAATAAGGCATCAACAAGAGGATACCTTCAGTGAGGAATGGCTGATGGCATCTGGAACACCTCTGTCAGCTAGGAAGGCACGTGGCTGGTGTCTGCTGGTCCTTTGTTCCTGGGTTGTGTTTCAAAATGGCTTTCTCCAAAATGTCTCTGGGCTTCTGTCTTTGCTCCTCTCTCTCAGCTATTGTGCTTCCTTGCTTCTTTCTCCCAGGGTGTTTCTCTTTAAGCATCTGGGGGTCCTCTCTTAGCTTCTCCAGGGCAAACTCTGGGCTTCATCTCTTAGCTTAGCATCTCCCAACATCCTTCTGTCCCCATCTCCAAGCATCTCCAAGTGTCAGCTCTTGAGCTCTCTTAAGGGCGCCAGTGAACTAATCAAGACCCACCCTGAATGGGCAGGGTCCACACCTCCATAGAAATAATTTAATCAAAGGTGTCACCCAGAGTTGGGTGAGTCACATCTCCATGGAAACACTGAATCAAAATGTTCCACCCAACAAAATTATGTTAAAAGATCATGGCTCTTCTGGGGTCCACAACAGTTTCAAACTGGCATAATTATCCATGTGTTTTGATCAATAAGTGTAGTCTCCCAGATTTAAACAACTCTTTGAGACCTGACTTAAACAAATTTTGCTAAACACCGTTCAAGTATTCACTCCATAATTCATAACACTTTACATCCTGTATTTATAAAGGCTGTTCTAAAATTCACAGGGGACAAACTTTCTGATGACAATTGAGTGAAACTTAAAATCTACTTCTTGTAACATTACTGACAGTTCCTTTTCTTCCCACAATTCTGTAACTTATTTGGTGTACTTCCTTGTTTAAAAATACCCAGTCTCTAAATTTCAACAAGTCAAATATTAATTACCACAGTGAAAATATTTTTCTTATTAGAAGCTGAACAGAGCATTTTATTTGGTTAGCACATATTTAGAAACACCATTTTAATGTAACTGAAATGTGGTTTTCCCAGAAACAAAAGTTTATTAATATACATGTTGTAACAGTCATTTATCTTCATTTATCACCCATTTTTTCAGCAGTTACTGAGCACTGTGTTCAAAGCATCTCCTTTTTAAACAACCTCTGTGAAATATTCACATTCAAAAATGTGTATCCAAATATGTAGTCAAGTCTCCTCTTACATTTTCTCCGATTCTCCATGCCTGCTTTTCTTTCTTTTTTCCTTTTTCTCTATTTGGAGTTGTTTTAAGTCTCTCCTCTACTCATAGTTCTTTAACTATTCAACTGTACACACTTTCATCATATATAAGTTTAATAGAACTAAATATAAATTTTCCTCTCATTTAAAGTTGAAGAATAACTTAAAGCTTCTGTGTAGTGTTCAGAGACCATTTCGGTGTGGGGTTTTTTTTTTCTGCATGTTTTAATTTTGATGCCTTTTGTTTATAAATAGAAGGGCAATCTAATTGAAATCTAGATCAACACAGCTGTTAATTATGGAATCTAATCGGTATCTTTGTTGGAATACAATAAAGCAAGACAGTTCAAAGCTAGAGTAATTAATGAGCATGATATAACCTGAATGCACATTATGTGGTTCAGAGATCCAGCCATTTGACTCTCAAACTTTTCACTATCAGTAGCTAAGAATCTGAATCTAGAGATGGTATGGGCACCACCAGTACACAGTTTATACATAAAAGTGTCTCGTCTCTCTCTAAAGACCATTCTGCTTTGAGTAATAAAGGCCGTATCAGTTGTTCCGGTTTGCTAATGCTGCCATTATGCAAAATACCAGAAATGAATTGGCTTTTATAAAAGGGGGGTTATTTGGTTACACAGTTACAGTCTTAAGGCCATAAAGTGTCCAAGCTAAGGCATCAACAATAGGGTGCCTTCACTGGAGGATGACCAATGGCATCCGGAAAACCTGTTAGCTGGGAAGACACGTGACTGGCTTCTGTTGATCCTGGGTTGTGTTCCAGTTCCTCTCTCAGCTCCTGTGCATTCTTCAAAATGTTCCTCTTGGGATCTTTTGTCCTCTCTTAGCTTCTGCATAGCAAATTCTGGGCTATCATCTCCCAAGCGTCAGCAAAAGTCTGTTTTCAACGGCTGTCTCCAAAATGTCTGTCTAAGCTGCAGCTGCTTTTAGCTCCTTCTGTTTGTAAACTGTCTTATAAGACTCCAGTGATTCAATCAAGACCCATCCTGAGTGGGTGGGGCACATATCTCCATGGAAATAATTTAGTCAAATGGTTTGCCCACAGTTGATTGAGTCACATCTCCATGGAAACATTCAAAGGATTCCAACCTAATCAACACTAATACATCTGCCCCCACAAGATTGCATCAAAGAACATGGCATTTTGGAGGGACATAACACATCCAAACCAGCACACCAGTGAACACTAAGTAACTGTGCAGACAATATTTTTCCAAGTCAAGAACTAAAATAGGGAGAACTCCCAAGTTCAGAACTCACCAAATGATTGGATATTTATTGAACTACCTGCAAACTGCTCTTTTAACTGTTCGGTTGTCTTGACTTTCCTTAGTAAATGTTTCCTCCTCACTCCCAAATGCAAATAAATAAGCATGAAACTAAGGACTTTCTGAGGTACAAAAGGAAGGCAAAATTTGGATATTGTACAAATCTGAACATGGAGGAAAGTCCAAGGTGACCTCTGTGTTACTCTGTCTGAGGTTGATTTTGTAATTGCCTTTCTCTGCATGCAGAGTTGAGTTCATCACCCCTAAGCGTGCAGGGCACTGTCTTCTTTAGCGTGGGCAAGATGCCTCTCATGTTTGATTTTATTGTATTTTCTCTTCATCTACTCTCCCCATTCTCCCCCTCAATAGCTTTCCACTCTGTGTTTTATTTCCGCCCTTCCATAACTATGAAACAAAGCTTGTTGTGTGTGTATTTGAATATCATAAATGGTCTTGTGCCCCTGCAGTATGTTTCTTCACTTTTTCACTTAATACGTTTTAAAAGCTACCCGTCTTGCCGCATGTGTAAATGCATTGCCTCCCACTGCTGCGTGGTTTTCCTAAGTACACATCTGCTTTATTTCTCTTATCCGTTCTCCTGGTGGTGGACACCTAGGTTGCCTCCAAAATTGCAATTCATGTTTTCATGCATGTCTCCTTTGGAACTTTGTGCACTTTCCCCTGGAGTATTATGCCTAGGAGGAGGGCTACCAGGTTGTGGGGTGCCTGGAAGCTCAGTCTGCAGAGTCATGCCAGAGCTCTCCAGAATGGCTGCGGTAGTGTCCGTTCCCATGTGTGCTATCCAGCTGTTCCCATTTGCTATTTTCTAATTTTCTAATCTTTCTCAATATCCTGAGGGATTTAAGTTGCATGTCTGTGGTTCATGGGAAGATTCAGCATATTGTCATGCACCTTATTTTGCTATATAGGTTTCTTCTTCTGCGAGTTTCCTCATATATCCTTGCCATTTGTATTGGCTTCTCTGGTATTTCTTCCCCTCCCCTCTCGATTTATGGGATCTCATTTGTTTTTTTTTTCTTTTACGTACATAGCTTTTTTCTTTTTTCTTTTCTTTTTTTTTATCTTCATTTTATTGAGATATATTCACATACCATGCAGTCATACAAAACAAATCGTACTTTCGATTGTTTACAGTACCATTACATAGTGGTACATTCATCACCCAAATCAATCCCTGACACCTTCATTAGCACACACACAAAAATAACAAGAATAATAATTAGAGTTAAAAAGAGCAATTGAAGTAAAAAAGAACACTGGGTACCTTTGTCTGTTTGTTTCCTTCCCCTATTTTTCTACTCATCCATCCATAAACTAGACAAAGTGGAGTGTGGTCCTTATGGCTTTCCCAATCCCATTTTCACCCCTCATAAGCTACATTTTTATACAACTGTCTTCGAGATTCATGGGTTCCGGGTTGTAATTTGATAGTTTCAGGTATCCACCACCAGCTACCCCAATTCTTTGGAACCTAAAAAGGGTTGTCTAAAGTGTGTGTAAGAGTGCCCACCAGAGTGACCTCTCGGCTCCTTTTAGAATCTCTCTGCCACTGAAGCTTATTTCATTTCCTTTCACATCCCCCTTTTGGTCAAGAAGATGTTCTCCGTCCCATGATGCCGGGTCCAGATTCATCCCTGGGAGTCATATTCCACGTTGCCAGGGAGATTCACTCCCCTGGGTGTCTGATCCCACGTAGGGGGGAGGGCAGTGATTTCACCTTTCAAGTTGGCTTAGCCAGAGAGAGAGGGCCACATCTGAGCAACAAAGAGGCATTCGGGAGGAGGCTTTTAGGCACAACCATAGGGAGGCCTAGCCTCTCCTTTGCAGCAACCGTCTTCCCAAGGGTAAAACCTGTGGTAGAGGGCTCAACCCATCAAACCACCAGTCCCCTACGTCTGTGGTCATGTTAGCAACCATGGAGGTGGGGTAGGCCAATACCCCTGCATTCTCCACAGGCTCCTCAAGGGGGCACTACATCTTTTTTTTTCCTTGTTTTTCTTTTTTTTTCTTTTAACTTTCCCTTCTTTTTTAAATCAACTGTATGAAAAAAAAGTTAAAAAGAAAACAAACATACAATAAAAGAACATTTCAAAGAGACCATAACAAGGGAGTAAGAAAAAGACAACTAACATAAGATAACTGCTTAACTTCCAACATGTTCCTACTTTACCCCAAGAAAGTTACCTAATATAGCAACATTTCTGTGAACTTGCTCCTACTATGTCCATCAGAAATTAACAGACCATAGTCATTCCTGGGCATCCCCAGAACGTTAAATAGCTTATCTGTTCTTCTTGGATTATTGTTCCCCCTTCCTTAATTGCTCTATATTGCTAGTTCCCCTACATTCTACATTATAAGCCATTTGTTTTACATTTTTCAAAGTTCACATTAGTGGTAGCATATAATATTTCTCTTTTTGTGCCTGGCTTATTTCACTCAGCATTATGTCTTCAAGGTTCATCCATCTTGTCACATGTTTCACGAGATTGTTCCTTCTTACTGCCGCGTAGTATTCCATCGTGTGTATATACCACATTTTATTTATCCACTCATCTGTTGAAGGACATTTGGGTTGTTTCCGTCTCTTGGCAATTGTGAATAATGCTGCTATGAACATTGGCGTGCAGATATCTGTTCGGGTCACTGCTTACCGACCTTCCGGGTATATAACGAGAAGTGCAATCGCTGGATCGAATGGTAACTCTATATCTAGTTTTCTAAGGAACTGCCAGACTGACTTCCAGAGTGGCTGAACCATTATACAGTCCCACCAACAATGAATAAGAGTTCCAATTTCTCCACATCCCCTCCAGCATTTGTAGTTTCCTGTTTGTTTAATGGCAGCCTTCTAACCGGTGTTAGATGGTATCTCATTGTGGTCTTAATTTGCATCTCTCTAATAGCTAGTGAAGCTGAACATTTTTTCATGTGTTTCTTGGCCATTTGTATTTGCTCTTCAGAGAACTGTCTTTTCATATCTTTTGCCCATTTTATAATTGGGCTGTCTGTACTATTGTCATTGAGTTGCAGGATTTCTTTATATATGCAAGATATCAGTCTTTTGTCAGATACATGGTTTCCAAAACTTTTTTCCCATTGAGTTGGCTGCCTCTTTACCTTTTTGAGAAATTCCTTTGAGGTGCAGAAACTTCTAAGCTTGAGGAGTTCCCATTTATCTATTTTCTCTTTTGTTGCTTGTGCTTTGGGTGTAAAGTCTAGGAAGTGGCCGCCTAATACAAGGTCTTGAAGATGTTTTCCTACATTATCTTCTAGGAGTTTTATGGTACTTTCTTTTATATTGAGATCTTTGGTCCATTTTGAGTCATTTTTGTATAGGGGGTGAGGTAGGGGTCCTCTTTCATTCTTTTGGATATGGATATCCAACTCTCCCAGCCCCATTTGTTGAAAAGACCATTATGACTCAGTTCAGTGACTTTGGGGGCCTTATCAAAGATCAGTTGGCCATAGATCTGAGGGTCTATCTCTGAATTCTCAATTCGATTCCATTGATCTATATGTCTATCTTTGTGCCAGTACCATGCTGTTTTGGCAACTGTGGCTTTATAATAAGCTTCAAAGTCAGGGAGTGTAAGTCCTCCCACTTTGTTTTTCTGTTTTAGAGTGTCTTTAGCAATTCGAGGCATCTTCCCTTTCCAAATAAATTTGATAACTAGCTTTTCCAAGTCTGCAAAGTAGGTTGTTGGAATTTTGATTGGGATTGCATTGAATCTGTAGATGAGTTTGGGTAGAATTGACATCTTAAAGACATTTAGCCTTCCTATCCATGAACATGGAATATTTTTCCATCTTTGAAGGTCCCCTTCTATTTCTTTTAGTAGAGTTATGTAGTTTTCTTTGTATAGGTCTTTTACATCTTTGGTTAAGTTTATTCCTAGGTACTTGATTTTTTTAGTTGCTATTGAAAATGGTATCTTTTTCTTGAGTGTCTCTTCAGTTTGTTCATTTCTAGCATATAGAAACATTACTGACTTATGTGCATTAACCTTGTATCCCGCTACTTTGCTAAATTTGTTTATTAGCTCTAGTAGTAGCTGTATCGTCGATTTCTCTGGGTTTTCTAGATATAAGATCATATCATCTGCAAACAATGACAGTTTTACTTCTTCTTTTCCAATTTGGATGCCTTTTATTTCTTTGTCTTGCCGGATTGCCCTGGCTAGCACTTCCAGCACAATGTTGAATAACAGTGGTGACAGCGGGCATCCTTGTCTTGTTCCTGATCTTAGAGGGAAGGCTTTCAGTCTCTCACCATTGAGTACTATGCTGGCTGTGGGTTTTTCATATATGCTCTTTATCATGTTGAGGAAGTTTCCTTCAATTCCTACCTTTTGAAGTGTTTTTATCAAAAAGGGATGTTGGATTTTGTCAAATGCTTTTTCAGCATCTATTGAGATGATCAATTGATTTTTCCCTTTTGACTTGTTAATGTGTTGTAATACATTGATTGATTTTCTTATGTTGAACCATCCTTGCATGCCTGGAATGAACCCCACTTGGTCATGGTGTATGATTTTTTTAATGTGTCTTTGGATTCTATTTGCAAGATTTTTGTTGAGGATTTTTGCGTCTATATTCATTAGGGAGATTGGCCGGTAGTTTTCCTTTTTTGTAGCATCTTTGCCTGGTTTTGGTATTAGATTGATGTTAGCTTCATAAAATGAGTTAGGTAGTGTTCCATTTTCTTCAATGTTTTGAAAGAGTTTGAGTAAGATTGGTGTCAGTTCTTTCTGGAAAGTTTGGTAAAATTCCCCTGTGAAGCCATCTGGCCCTGGGCATTTATTTGTGGGAAGATTTTTGATGACTGATTGGATCTCTTTGCTTGTGATGGGTTGGTTGAGGTCTTCTATTTCTTCTCTGGTCAGTCTAGGTTGTTCATATGTTTCCAGGAAATTGTCCATTTCTTCTATATTATCCAGTTTGTTGCCATACAGTTGTTCATAATATCCTCTTATAGTTTTTTTAATTTCTTCAGGATCTGCAGTTATGTCACCTTTTTCATTCATTATTTTGTTTATATGGGTCTTCTCTCTTTTTGATTTTGTCAGTCTTGCTAGGGCCTTGTCAATCTTGTTGATCTTCTCAAAGAACCAACATTTGGTGATATTTATCCTCTCTCTTGTTTTTTTGTTCTCTATGTCATTTATTTCTGCTTTAATCCTTGTTATTTCTTTTCTTCTACTTGGTTTAGGATTGGTTTGCTGTTGATTTTCTAGCTTCTTCAGTTGATCCATTAGTTCTTTGATTTTGGCTCGCTCTTCCTTTTTAATATATGCGTTTAGTGCTATAAAGTTCCTCCTCAGCACTGCTTTTGCTGCATCCCATAGGTTTTGGTATGTTGTGTTCTCATTTTCATTCGTCTCTATATATTTAGCAAATTTCTCTTGCTATTTCTTCTTAACCCACTGATTGTTTAGGAGCGTGTTGTTTAACCCCCAGGTATTTGTGAATTTTCTAAGTCTCTGATGGTTATTGACTTCTAATTGTATTCCATTGTGGTCAGAGAATTTGCTTTGAATAATTTCAATCTTTTTAAATTTATTGAGGCTTGTTTTATGTCCCAGCATATGATCTATTCTGGAGAAAGTTCCGTGAGCACTAGAAAAGTATGTGTATCCTGGTGATTTGGGATGTAATGTCCTGTATATGTCTGTTAAATCTAATTCATTTATCAGATTGTTTAGGTTTTCAATTTCCTTATTGGTCTTCTGTCTGGTTGATCTATCTATAGGAGAGAGTGATGTGTTGAAGTCTCCCACAATTATTGTGGAAACATCAATTGCTTCCTTTAGTTTTGCCAGTGTTTCTCTCATGTATTTTGTAGCACCTTGATTGGGTGCATAGACATTTATGATTGTTATTTCTTCTTGTTGAATTGCCCCTTTTATTAGTATGTAGTGGCCTTCTTTGTCTCTCAAAACATCCCTGCATTTGAAGTCTATTTTATCTGAGATTAATATTGCTACACCTGCTTTCTTTTGGCTGTAGCTTGCATGAAATATTTTTTTCCATCCTTTCACTTTCAGTTTCTTTGTGTCCCTGTGTCTAAGATGAGTCTCTTGTATGCAACATATTGATGGTTCATTTTTTTTGATCCATTCTGCGAATCTATATCTTTTAATTGGGGAGTTTAATCCATTTACATTCAACGTTATAATCATGAAGGCATTTCTTGAATCAGCCATCTTATCCTTTGGTTTATGTTTCTCATATTTTTCCCCTCTGTCTATTAATATCCTTTATTGTACCCATACCGAATCTCTTTAGTACTGAACCTTTCTCCAAGTCTCTCTGTCCTTTCTTTGTTTCTCTGTCTGTAGGGCTCCCTTTAGTATCTCCAGTAGGGCAGGTCTCTTGTTAGCAAATTCTCTCAGCATTTTTTTGTCTGTGAAGAATTTAAGCTCTCCCTCAAATTTGAAGGAGAGCTTTGCTGGATAAAGTATTCTTGGCTGGAAATTTTTCTCACTCAGAATTTTAAATATATCGTGCCACTGCCTTCTCGCCTCCATGTTGGCTGCTGAGTAGTCACTACTTAGTCTTATGCTGTTTCCTTTGTATGTGGTGAATTGCTTTTCTCTTGCTGCTTTCAGAACTTGCTCCTTCTCTTCTGTGTTTGACAGTGTGATCAGTATATGTCTCGGAGTGGGTTTATTTGGATTTATTCTATTTGGAGTTCGCTGAGCATTTATGATTTGTGTATTTATTTTGTTTAGAAGATTTGGGAAGTTTTCCCCAACAGTTTCTTTGAATACTCTTCCTAGACCTTTACCCTTTTCTTCCCCTTCTGGGACACCAATGAGTCTTATATTCGGACGTTTCATATTATCTATCATATCCCTGAGGTCCATTTCGATTTTTTCAATTTTTTTCCCCATTCTTTCTTTTATGCTTTCATTTTCCATTCTGTCATCTTCCAGGTCACTGATTCGTTGTTCAACTTCCTCTAGTGTTGTAGTATGAGTGTCCAGAATCTTTTTAATTTCGTCAACAGTTTCTTTAATTTCCATAAGATCATCCATTTTTTTTATTTAGTCTTGCAATGTCTTCTTTATGCTCTTCTAGGGTCTTATTGATTTCCTTTGTATCCCGTACTATGGTCTCATTGTTCATCTTTAGTTCTTTGAGTAGCTGCTCTAGGTGCTGTGTCTCTTCTGGTATTTTGATTTGGGTGCTTGGGCTTGGGTTTTCCATATCGTCTGGTTTTTTCATATGCTTTGTAATTTTCTGTTGTTTTTGGCCTCGTGGCATTTGCTGAGCTTGATAGGGTTCTTTTAGGATTTGTAGACCAATTGAAGTCCTTATCTCTAATTTATCAGATCTACAGCTTCGTGGAGTACACTTTCTCTAACTAACCAGCAGGTGGCGTCCACGAGCCACCTGTTCTCCACAAGCCAGTTCTCCCCTGCTTAGCCTTTTTGGTGAGTGGGGGAGTGAGTCTTGTGGGGTCCAATTGGTGTACCAAGCTTGCGTGTGTAGTTGGTGTTGCCTGCCCTGTATATGGGGCGTGTTTCTGGGCAGTCAGGGAGGGGGGGTGGCCCTAACAATCAAATCTCCCTGGTGATCCTAGAGTTTTAAAGCTGCTGCAATAGTCTAATCCTTCAATTCAGTCCTGCCACAGTTTGTCTCTGCCACTGACCCACAAGTCCTTGGTATTGGCGTATGGCTCCTGAGACTTGCACGTGGGCCCCTCTTCCAGGCCGTGCACCCTGGGTCCTCTGTTGAGGGATGACTGTGCTATGTCACAGGTGAGTGCCGTCCCCCCAGGGCAGTTCTGGGCTGCTGGGCTGTGTAGAGAGGCTCCCAGTCTGCTGAAATGATGGCTGAATGGGGCTTTGTTAATTCACACTGCTCCACCTTCCCAACTCTGGGACAATCAGCTGAGGTTGCAGGGAAGGCTAATGTCCACGCCCAGTTTTGTGGTGTGTGCCTGTTATTTGAAGCACTTCCGTCACACTGGATTGTCTGGGGCAGCTCTGGGCTATGGGGCTGGCGATGGGCAGGAGTGTTTCCTGTCCACCAGGATGATGGCTGTGAGTGGACACCCCCCTTTTCTTGGGAAGTTGTGGTGTTTAGTGAATTTTCTCAGCCACTGGATTATTGCCTTTTGTCTCAGAGCTCTCTTAGTTCTGCTCTTGACTTGACCTGCCTAAATTGCAAGTCTTTGAAGCTTTCTGTATTGGGCTTCTTAGAGTAATTGTTTTAGAAAAAGAAAAAAGGATTTAAAAAAAAAAAAAAAGGGTCCTCCTCAGAGATCTAATGGGTTATTGAAATGCTAATAGACAAAGCAACCAGGGCCATTAAGGAAAGGTCCACAGGGCAGAGAGATCAGCTTTTCTTTGGGATTTGCGTATGCGCCTCAGGGCCTGAGCTCGGGCCTGAGGTCTGCCCTTCCCCTTTCTATGTTCACCAGAACTCCAAAAATCCTCCGCTTTTATTTTGGAGTTTTTCGTGTTGTTTTTTTTCTATGCCTGTCTCCTCTCTGCTGGGCTGGCTGCTCTCAGATTCTCTGGTGTCTGGTCTCCGTCTATCTATGGTTGGAGTCTGGATCAGTAGAATGAGTTTCCGATAAGGGCAGCCACTGCAGTTCTCCCTTCTCCTTCCCGGAGCTGACAGCCCCTCCTCCCCCGGGACTGAGCCTGGCAGGGAGGGGCGTGGGTCCCCTGGCCGCAAAAACTTACAGATTTCGCTGATCTCAGCAGTTCCACGTTTTCATGAGTGTTGTATGAAGTATGCCCAAAGTCAGATTGCTCTGTGGTGTCCTGCAGTATCTTCTGAATGCCTCTGTTTGCTTGACTCCTCCATGCCCAAGACCAGATTGTGCTCCCATTTATGCTGTCCCTAGCACCCTTTGAAGCACTTGCCACATCTTTTGATTTCAGCATGAGATGATCTCCTCTATTACAGACCCCAAGCTCCAGGATGTATGAACTGCATTGTATGGCTCACACTAACCCTAACTTTACCACTAGTAGCCAACACAGTGCTGGGGCATTTATGCTTTCAGTACACACTCTCTGATCACCCAATATGTGCAGGCAATGTGCTGGAGATATGAGCTTACTGCCTAGAGGGAAGACAGGCAATCACAAATCAGTGCAACCTGGTCAAGGAGAAAGGCTCGTCAATAAGAAGGTGGCTAGATAAAATGCTCAAAATCATGGCTTTGGGAATCTGACAGTTCTAGTTTCATATCCTGATTGTGCCACTGACTGGTTAGGTGACTTTGCACATGTTTCGAAATTTCCCCTAAGTCTAGGTGCTGTCTGTAAAACAGGGATAGTAAAAGCTTTTACATAGTCATGGAATCCATCCTGGTTGAGTTGCTTTTGTAAAATTTCAGCACATTTCTGGTGGTGGGAAATCTTTGAAGGCTTCTTGAGACCAACACAGATGCCTCAAGTTGTGGTGTTCCATGGGTAATCTCTCGGCTATGATTGTTTCTGGCTGTGTCACTGTGTTGTGGCAGCTAGCAGGATCTAGGGTCCTATAACACAGTGCCCACACTTGCCAGGCTCAGGTACCACAATAACATAACTCAAAAAGTATTCAATGAGATATTTCTGGAAAGATAGTGGAATAGGAGAGGCAGAGCAAACTTCTCCCCCATGGGATAACTACAGAAAAGCCAGAAAACAACCAGGGCAGCAATTCTAAGGTATGAATGGCCAGAGAAGGACCTCTACAATATATAGCGGGGACGTAGTTGAAAGAGTGGAGAAATTACATCTGAAAGGATGAGGTGATTTCATTCAACTGGGACCACTGCTGGCACTGGCAGCTGCAAGCCAGCCAGCTGAGAAGGAGGGGAGGGAGGAGTTCCCCACTCCCACCTACCCATCTCAGCAATTAGGTGGAGAGATAACCCTTCTCAGCCCTGTGGCCAGGAGCTCCCATGAGGGAACTCGGGAACCTACAGACCTGTATTGAGCACGCACAGAAAACTTGGTGCATCTACTCCTCCTCCAAGAAGGCCCATGGTGGGCATGGGTGAAAGGTGGGGGTAAGCGAGGGGGTCACACGGAAACATCAGGAGCCCCTGCCAACCACAGAGGCTTGTGGGTACATGGTGGGCAGGGAACTTGGGGCTGATTAGGAGGCAAGGCACTTTTTTTTTTTTTTTTAATAAATTCACTTCTCATCTTGGTTATTTATTGAAAACCTGCACTGGCAAAATGCCAGTTATATTTATGTATTAAGTTGAAGATAAAGAATTTTTAAAAACAGCATCATATAGCATACATTTAAAACAAGAATTCTAATAAAATATCTTTTTGTAATTTTATACAAATGGATTAAATATCATGAAAACGGGATACTGAGGTCTTTTCATGTATTGATTTTTTTTGCCTGTTTTTATGTTGTCCCACTTGCTACGCATGTTTTTTTTCCTTTTAATATATATATATTTTATTGAGATTGTTCACATACCATACAAAGATCCAAAGTGCACAATCAATTGCCCATGATACCATCATACAGCTGTGCATCCATCAACACATTTTTTTTTCAATTTTTAGAACACTTTCATTACTCCAGAAAGGAAATAAAGAAAAACAAGGAGACTCAAATCCTCTCTTACCCCTAACCACCTCCCCCTCCATTATTGATTCATAGTTTTAGTATAGTACACTTGTTACTATTGATGAAAGGATGTTAAAATACTACTGACTGTAGTATATAGTTTGCAATAGGTATATAGTTTTTTCCTATATGCTCCTCTATTATTAACTTCTAGTTATAGTGACATACATTTGTTCTAGTTTGTGAGAGAGATTTCTAATATTTTTACAGTTAATCATGGACATTGTCCACTACAAGATTCACTGTTTTATACATTCCCATCTTTTAACTTCCAACTTTGCTTCTAGTGACATACGTGATTCTGAGCTTACCCTTTCCACCACCTTCACAAACCTTTCTGCACTGTTAGTTATTCTCACAACATGCTACCATCACCCCTGTCCATTTCCAAACATTTACGGTACCCTAGTTGAACATTCTGCTCATAATAAGCAACTATTCCCCGTTCTTTAGTCTCATTCTATATCCTGGTAACTTATATTTCATGTCTATGAGTTTACATATTATAATTAGTTCATATCAGTGAGACACTGCAATATTTGCCTTTATGTGTCTTATTTCACTCAATATAGTGCCCTCAAGGTTTCTTCATCAACTCCTTTCTTTTAAGGCGGTTTGGTTCACACACCATACATTCTTCTCTAAGTAAGCAATCATTGGTTCCCTGTATAGTCATGTATTTATGTATTGAGCATCATCGCCACTATCTATATAAGGACATCTACATTTCTTCCACAAAGAAGGAGAGAGTCAAAGAAAGCAGAGAGAAAAAAGAAAAAGAAAAGAGAAAGAGAAAAAGGCAACAACAACAAAAACATGACAGCTAGAAAGCAACAAAAGGAAAGATAGCATTAACCTAAAGCAGAATAGTCAGACAACTTCACCAATGCCAGGAGCTCCATATTCTTCCCCTATCCGCCCACCCCGTATGCATTTAGCTTTGGTGTATTGCCTTTGTTATATTAAAGGAAGCATAATACAATGTTTCCATTAATGATAGTCTCTAGTTTGCATTGACCATATTTTGCCCCCAATCCCACCCTATTTTTAATACCTTGCAATGTTGACATTCATTTGTTCTACCTCACGTAAAAAAATATTTGTACCTTTTATTACAATTGTTGAGCACCCTAGGTTTCCCTGAGTTACACAGTCCCAGTCTTTATCCTTCGTCTTTTGTTCCGGTGTCCCACATGGTCCCAACCTTCCTCTTTCAAACATACTCACAAAAATCTTTGTTCAGTGTACTTACATTGCTGTGCTACTATCTCCCAAAATTTTTTCCAAACCTCTCACTCCCGTCTTTTCCTTTCTGTCTGTAGTGCTTCCTTTAGTGTTTCCTGTAGAGCAGGTATCTTGTTCACAAACCCTGTCATTGTCTGTTTGAGACTATTTTAAGCTCTCCCTCATATGTGAAGGACAGTTTTGTTGAATATGGGATTCTTGGTTGGTTTTTCCTTTCAGCATCTTAAATATATGATACCACTTCCTTCTTGCCTCCATGGTTCTGCTGAGAAATTTGCACATAGTCTTATCAAGCTTCCTTTGTATGTGATGGATGACCTTTCTCTTGCTGCTTTCAAGAGTCTCTCTTTGTCTTTGATGTTTGATAATCTGATTATTAAGCATCTTGACATAGGCCTATTCAGATATACTCTGTTTGGGGTATGCTACACTTCTTGGATCCATAATTTTATGTCTTTTATAAAAGATGGGAAATTTTCATTGATCATTTCCTCTATTACTGCATCTGCCTTTTTCCCCTTCTCTTCTCCTTCTGGGACACCCATGAAATGTACATTCATGTATTTCATGTTGTCATTCAATTCCCTGAGATGTTGCTCATATTTTTCCATTCTTTTCCCTATCTGTTCTTTCGTGTGTAGGTTTTCAGGTATCTTCTTCTCCAGTTCCTGAGTGTTTCCTTCTGCCTCTTGAGATCTGCTGTTGTATGTTTCCATTTTGTGTCTTTCATCTCTTGTGTTTTGCCTTTGATTTCCATAGATTCTGCCAGTTGTTTTTTTGAACTTTCAATTTCTACTTTATATACACCCAGTGTTTTCTTTATAGCCTTCATCTCTTTTGCCATATCTGCCCTAAACTTTTTGAATTTATTTAGCATCAGTTATTTCAATTCCTGTATCTCAGTTGAAGTGTAAGTTTATTCCTTTGACTGGGCCATAACTTCATTTTTCTTAGTGTAGGTTGTAATTTTCTGTTGTCTACGCATCTGGCTTCCTTGGTTACTCCAATCAGGTTTTCACAGACCAGAACAGGCTCAGGTTCCAGAGGGATGAAATATTCAGTACCTGGTTTTCCTGAAGGTGTGTCTTAGAGGACTGACACACCCTGTTAGGCCTCAGGTCACTGCACTTTTCTGCCCAGCAGTGTCAGCCTGTCACTCCTGACTGGTGTAAGGAGGTGTGGCCCATGGCTGTTTTCCCTCAGGCTCTGGGTTCTGAATGGAAGGCGGGTAGTAGATCTGGGTACCACTTTTTCCTCTTAGGGAAGATATGTCCCATAGGGAGTTTTCATTTGCAAAAAAATATGTTCTTTGTCTTTCTGACTCTGCCATCTCCACCCTTGTCTGGGTCAGAGTGCTGCAAGCTGAAAATGGCTGAGGCTTTCTCCACTGAGCTGCCCAGGTTGAGAGAGAAAAAGGGACAGAGAGCCCCCTTTCAGGGTCAGTCCACGGCCCCAGTTTCACCCATTGGCCAGAATAGCAACCTAAGTCCCCTGGCTCTTCAAGGTGAGTCATCACTAAAAGCCTCCGTCTGCTTATTGGGGATTTGTAGCTTGCATTGAGCATCTACATTTGCCAATTAAAACCCCAGTTGGAGCTGGACAGAGCTATATTCACTTGTTCAGAGAGTGCTGCTCTCTATCACAGTGAGGCTTTGCTGTTCGGGCTGCTGTGGGGGGAGGGGGTTCCCAGCTTGGATCTGCAGTCTCTGCTCACAGATTCCATGCTGTGATCTCAGGCATTCCTCCCAATCCGGGTTGGTGCATGATGTGTGGACAGTCACACTTGTCCCCCTATAGTTATTCCAGATCATTTACTAGTTGTTCCTGGTTGTTTCTTAGTTGCGCAGTGAAACCTAGAGTGTTCAACAATTGTGATAAAATGTACCAATATGTTTTTACATGAGGGAGAACAAATGAATGTCAACCTTGCAAGGTGTTAAAAATAGGGAGGTATTGGGGGAAAAATATAATCAATGTAAACTAGAGACTATAATTAACAGAAACTCTGTATTATGCTTCGTCTAATATAACAAAGGTAATATACCAAGGCTAAATGCATATAAGAGGGGGGGCATTAGGGAGGGGTATGGGACTCTTGGCATTGATAATGTTGTCTGACTCTATATTCTACTTCAGTTTAATGTTATCTTTCCTTTTGTTGCTTCCTAGCTGTCATTTTTTTTTCTCTTTCCTTTTTCTTTTTCTTTTGTCTCTCTACCTTCTTTGACTCTTCCTCCTGCTTTGTGGAAGAAATGTAGATATCCTTATATAGATGGCAGTGAGGGAGGTGAATACATAAATACATAACTATACAGGGAACCATTGGTTGTTTATTTAGGATGGAATGTATGGTCCTAAATAAATCATCTTAAAAACAATGGGTTGATGAAGAAACCTTGAGGGCACTATATTGGGTGAAATAAGTCAGACACATAAGGACAAATATTGTAGGGTCTCACTAATATTAACTAATTATCATATGTTACCAGGATATAGAATAGGCTAAAGAATGGGGAGCAGTTGCTTATTATGAGCAGAGTGTTCAACTAGGTTGACTTAAATGTTTGGAAAGAACACTCTATTCATGGGGTGTAAAGGGTAAGCTCAGAGTCATGTATGTCACCAGAAGGAAAGTTGGAGGTTAAAAGATGGGAAAGTATAAAACAGTGAACCTTGTGGTGGACAATGTCCATGATTAACTATACAAATATTAGAAATCTCTTTCATGAATCAGAACAAATGTATGACACTATAACTAGAAGTTAATAATAGAGGGGCATGTAGGAAAAAATATACCTATTGCAAACTATATATTACAGTCAGTAGTACTTTAGCATTCTTTCATCAGTAGTAACAACTGTATTATACCAATACTGTGAGTCAACAATGGAGGGGGCTAGTTAGGGATATGGGAGGATTTGAGTTTCCTTTTTTTGTCTTTATTTCTTTTCTGGAGTAATGAAAATCTTCTAAAAATTGAAAAAAATTAATTGTGGTGATAGTTGCACAGCTGTATGATGGTACCGGGGGCAGATGGGGAATTAATGCATAATGGTGTACGGGGTTTCTGTTTGGGGAGATGGGAAAGTTTTAGGGGAAGGTGGTGAGGACACTGCAATATTGTGAATGTGATTAATCCCACTGCACGGTATGCTTGAGAGTGGTTGTGATGGGAAAGTCTATGTTGTATGTATGTTCCCACAACTTAACAACATCAACAACAACAAAAAAGAGCCACTAAAGAGACAATGACAATTAAATGCAATATGTGATCCTGGATCATATCTGGCAAGGGATGAGAAAAGCCTCAAAGGGACATTATTGTGACATATGAAAAAAAACTGGAATATAGAGTGTAAGCTTTATATCAATGCTAGATTTCTTGAACTTGATAATTGCATTTAAGGCGATTACATAGTGAATATCCTTGTTCATAGGAGATGCCCATGGCAATGTTAAGTGTTGAAAGAGCATGATATATACCACCTACACTCAAGTGTTCAGAAAACAGATGGATAAATAGACAAACATGCAGACAGACATATAATAGATAGCCAGATGGCTAGCTAGATTGATATGGCAAACGTGGCAAAATGTTAAAATTGGTGGATCTGGATAACTGGGAGGATTGGGTAGGGACCTGTTGAAGTTCTGTGTATGGGGTTTGTATTACATTTGTAACTGTCCTGTATGTTTGAAAGTATTTCAAAATAAACAGGGGAAAAAAAAAGACTAGCATGGCAATTTCATAGGATTCAACACAACAGTTACCCAGTATGGATAAATCATGATTTTTTTACCATTCTGCTATTGTTGAGCATTTTCTCCCTAGTTTTTCACTGTTCTAAGTAATACTGCAATACGCATCCTTGAAAATGCATTTAAAAAAATGCATTTTCTTCAAGATAGAGATACTAAAAAAGTGGAATTATGGACTGAAGAATATGCATATTTTAAATTTTTATGGATATTTCCAAATTGCACCCCCCCAAAAAATCTTACAATTTATGCTTGGATCAGCAGTGTATGTGAGGGTCTCTTTCCTAATACTGTACAAACACTGCAAGCTCCTGAAGGCTAGGACCAAGTATGCTACTCACTGCTATGGTGTATAGAATAATTCTTATCAATTACCTTGAGACATCCTCAAAGGTAGGGCCCATGTCTTGTTCACCTTTGTATCTTTCACATCCTTGGTATACCATCTGGGACAGGGTAAGAACTCAAAAATGCCTGCCTTTAGTTGACTGACTAACTGATTGATGGTTTGGTTGGATGTTCCCATGAAAACAGCTGCATGCGACTTACAAAGAGCTCCCTGAGTTGCATGCTTCGTTCTCTACTTTGATGCAGCATTCACTCTCCTGCATGCTTGCTCTCATGGCTATCAGCAACAGCCTACACTCAACAGGCTCAGCAGCCAAGTCTGCAGGCAGCCCCATTTTCCTACAGAAGAGTGTATGCTTAATGGAGCTGCTCCTATTTAAAGTGAGACACATGTCATTCAAATTAAATGCCATTCTATACCATCGTGCAATGGATATCAGGGCTCTACAACTGCCTCTGGCTCTGGGCACGGAGCTGGGTGTTGCCCTCAGTGCCCTGAAGTAACACAAGGTCCATTATGACTCTGCCAACATTAACTCACATTTCATCCTGTCCTGCCCCACTCACATCATCTGCCAAGTGTGGAAGTGCATCTCAGCATTGTGCCTCCTCCTTCCCCTCCCACACATTTCTGTTTCCCTTCCTTTCAAAGGACACATTCTCTGGGACCTGAAAGTTAATTTACTGAGTTACCTAAGGACTCTAGGCAGTTAATGCAGGGCAAAGCGTGGTCTGCGAGAAAGCAAGGCACTTTGTCATCTACTTAGGAAAAGAAATATCACTTGTCAAGAGTTTCAAGTTGCAATCCTATCAAGCCAGCATTACAAACCCACAAGTCAACAAATGCTGGCAGGGTAAATAGAACAGAAGCAAAGATATGGTCTTTGCCCCCAAAACATTTACCTTCTTGTTTGCGAGTCCAAACTACCATGCAATTAAGCAATCAAAATAAGCAACCCAGGATCTATACCTAACAGGAGTTGGGGCCAATAGTTGAGTAGTTAACTGAAAAATACTGAAGCAATGCATCAATCCTCCAAAACAAGAGTAGGGGAAAGAGAGGGTGCTCCTTCTGATACCCCCAGAGAAGGGCCCTGGGCTGCAGATGACTTGCCCGAGAGGCCTCACACAGTGGGAAGAATGCTGGAAAGAGGGAAATGGGGCTTTGGATCTGAAGATTCTTGTGAGTCTTCTCTAGGACCAGTCAATCATGACTTCATGGGAAGGTCTTGACTTTCTCTTTGGGGGCACTGTGGACATGTGTGCCTGAGTGTGGGGAGGATCTGCAAGAAAGCACAGGGATCTGGGGATGCCAAGGTCACCCAGGCAAGAAAGCCACATGGAACTGTGGGTTGGCTGTGACTAATCCAAGTTCAAGTGCTCTCAGGTAGCAAAAACCTCCTTCCTGTGCCTTCAGTGTTGCGGCTTCAGGGACCTGGCCTATGTGGCAATTACTAAGTGAGCCAAATGGCAGGAGGAAACACTACCTGAGACTGCTCATCCAAACAGAGGCCCTTGTGATCCTAAGGTTCCATGAAAAAGAAAAAGCCAAGAGGAAAATTAGAGAGACCCAAAGAGTGTGGGAGACAGCCATGTTTATCTCAGTGCCATCCCTGTAGATGCCTCGACTAACTTGAGCATTTAGATGATACTGTAATTTTCTTCTCCCATAAGTCTATAATCCCTGATCTTAGTGAATTATGACAGCAGCCATCCTATCCCCTTTTCTGGACTTTATTTTTGTCCAGTTTGTGGTGGGAATGAGTCACTGGATCCTGCCCCGTTCTCTGGGTTGGGTGTGTCCTTCTGGTGTACCCAATGGATGTTTCTCCAGGGAATATGAATCTTGAGGATGCAGGATGCAAGATGGGGGAAGGCGAGTCACGGACAGACAACAAGGCAGCCTCAGTTCAGCATCCTTAGGTCAGTGGAACCACCCTGTCTCCTGGCTCTTTCCCAAGGTCTTGGTGCTGGGTATTTTGTGGGAGTCACCCAACATCCTTCCAATACATCTTAATTTATTGCTTAGGTAAGAGTCAGATTCTATTGATAGCAATGAAAGAAGTCTGTTACTTTGCCCAAGAAGGAATCTGGGGGCCATCCTTCTGTCTTCTTCACCACTCCCCTCACTCCCAACCAAGAATCCTCTTGATTCTATTGCCTGAGTTTGCTCTATTGTAATGGCACGGCCTTAGGGTAGAGTCCCCCATGCTCCTGCTCAGCATCTGCAGGGTCCATGTGGTGTGGTGAAAAGGGTGTGAACTTAGAATCCCTTGGACTGAACACTGACCCTGCCTTGCACAGCCATGAGCCCCTCCCTGCCCAACCCCCCATGGGTCATTGGCCTCAGCTTCTTTCCCTCAATGATTGAATGGGAATAACACAGATGAAGTTAAAATAAACACCACCACAAGTGGTCTCAGAGATTTAGGGACTCACATTTTGCCAAGTTTTCTCTCTAGCTATCTTTTAACTCACTGCGTCTCCGTCAACATGGAACATTCCCATGTTACCGTGAAATACAGACCAGATGGACCCTGCCTCAAAAATCAAGCCATTTTATTCTGAACTTGGGATAAGTCTAAAGTGAAATGTATTTGTTCAGAGTGGAAGGTGGAAATGGCTGCCTGGTACACAGGAGTAAAAGGGAGTGCCTCCCCACCTGTGGATGTGAAAGCCGGCGTTTCAAAAGGCAGGCAGAATACAGGCTGTGATGCTCAAGTTTTGCAAGATATTATTATTGGAGGAAATGATTCAAAGATTTCTGTATTATCTCTTATAACCAAATGTGAATCCACAATTATTCCAAAATGAAAAGTTTAATTAAGAAAACAAAAAACCACAAAGTTAGGTGGAGTGATGCCTTTCTCCCAGGCTCTGTCTACCACTGCCCCATCACCAAAACTGGCTCCTCCCACTCCACCTTCCTAGGGGCCCTGATTTGAACAGGTACGTAATTTATCATCATATTGCATTTCCTCCACCCATGTCACTGTGAACCGGTGTGTTCATTCCAGCAGGTGTTGGCTGATCTCATCCCCAGAGGGCAGGAGGTTCAGGGGCTTTTAGGAACTCCTAACAGGCAAAAGCTGCCACCAGGCTTCCTTTAATACAACAAGGCAATTGAGAAAACCTTCTGTCATATTTTTTTAAAAATTCCAGTTTGTCAAATTTTGCAGTCTTGGCATTCCCCCCTGCTGCTCTCTGAAGGTAGGGCTGGTCTGGTGTGACTGCCTGGCAGCCCAGAGGGTTCTGGCTTCTTCTCAGCAGCCTTGCCTGGTTTCTGCCCTTCCTGGGCCCCTTCTAGATCTAACTAGTTGTCCCTGCCAGATTTGCTAACTCAACTAGGTGAGCTGGTGCAGCTGATGCCCAGTCATTTGAGGCAATAACCAGGAGCTGAGTGAGGACAGTAAGTATTTTTCCTGCAAAATCCTAGCTGATGCATACCGTATCAGGCACTGGTTTACAGAGAAATCCCAGGTGGCCATAAAACTGTGTGGCCTAAAGTGGAGATTTGATTTTGTTAAATTTGCCATTTGTTATTCATAAGATAATCACAAATAGGAAAGAAGAGGAAGTAGATGGACAAAAGGAAAAGGGTAAGGGCAGGAAGAGTGGCATCTATTTTCCCATATGTAAAAGACGAGGGGGAGGAAAAAGATAACTAACATTTACTAGGTCAGTTCACCACATCTGATGAGAGATGCTATTATTACCCCATTTTACAGATGAAGACACTGAGGCACAGAGAGAGGAGGCAACGTGTCCACATTCCCACAGGTGGGAAGTGGATGAGCTGGGATTTGAACCCAGAGTGACCCTAGAGCCAGGGTTGACTCTCTAGAGCTGCCAAAGACACTGAAATCCATGATTATATAATAGGGAGGAGGAAGAGAATTATTAGGGGTGGGGAAGAAATAAGAGAAAGATGGAGTGGAAGGAGCACAGGGAGACCTGTAGTCAACTCCTTTTCTGTAAAAAAGATAAAAAGTATGAACTGAAAGTTCTGCCTTGAAGATTAAAGATGCTGAAGTGTGTAAAGCATTGAACACCATGCCTGGGACTAGTGAGTGCTTTTCTTCTCCTCCTTCACAATAATAAGTAACAACATAATGAGAACAACCAAATACATCATTAAGAAACAGAGATAAACAGACTGGAAAGAAATGAGGGACAGATCCCCTGGTTGAGTAGTCACTTTGTAGGCAGTCCCAAACTTATTCTTGTTCCCACTTGACTTCTGCTGTTCAGATACAGTCAATGATAAAACAGCTGGACAATCTGGTTTCATTTGAGTCTAGATCTCAGAAGCCCATACGCTCTTTGGAGAACCCCAACAACACTTCAAACTTATACACAACTGGTCTTTCCATGGTTCAGGTAGACAGAGGTGTGTAAGTCTCCCTCCTTCTCTCCCAAACTTTTCTCCAAGGTTTCTGCTAAGTCACTATATGGCAGGACTGCTATTTTATCTCCTCTCTGTGGCCCATTCCAGTGGGGGTGCCAAGGAGAGCTCTAATAAAACAAAGGAAGCAAAGATCCTGCAGAAAAGACCCTGAAGTGCATAGACTATTGATCAGATCCCTAAAGAGTGCAGAGTTCATTGTTCAAACACACATCAACAGCCAGAATCTCCCACCTCTGCATATATGGGAGAAATACAACAAACAGAAAATTGTATCTTTTTTTATCAACTTTTAACTGATAATAATTTAACTTAAAAAGTTAAGCCTTCTCTCATCCTCAAATGCCGCCCACATGCTAGAACAAAGCTATAAAGTTTATAGTGCATAAAAGTGCTACTGTTTTCCTCCTTTTAACAAATGTGAGAGTGATGTGTTTTGCATGCGGTATCTCACTCAGGCACGAGTAGAGAAAGGCAGTTGTGTTTCTTTGTATCCTATACCCCATCCTTCATCTAGAGGTCATTAATCAAATTACATTCTGCCCACCAAGCACTATCTGGGCCCTGTACAAAAATTGAAATAAAAACATGGAATTAAACAATTAGCTGGAGCTGAGTAAACAAAATGGCAAACCCCCCCTTCCTCCCAGCAGTTCTCACTGCAGACACTCAGCTGCACAAACAAAAGCATGCACTGTCCCCGAGCGAGCCCACAGAGGTGCTGTAAAAAGAAATAGAGTTAAATAATCGAAAGCTGGCAATTCATCTTTTATTTTCCAGTACTTGAATCAGAGTCGGGAGTTTCCAAGACCAGCTGTCCTTCCCAATCCCAATCCACCTCTAGGTTCTTTTTATTTTATTTTGAAATAAATTCAAAGTTACAGAAACAGTTGCAAAAAAGAATACTAACCCCATACACAGAATTCCAGCATACCCTGACCCCCCCTCCCCCGATAGCTCAATCCACCAACTTTAACATGCTGTCACATCACTATTTCTTTCCCTCCCTCCCTCCCTATCTATCATCCATCATCTATTGCTCTGTCTTCTGAACATATGAGAGTTAGCTGCACACATCCTTGAACATACACTATAATTCACGTATACACTTCTCATGAACAAGAACATTCTTTCATGCAATCCCATTAAGCGCAGCTAAGAAGTACGAGAGATTCAACAATGATACAAAGCTTACATTCTATATTTCTTTTTCTCTAGGTTCTTTTTAATCAGAACCTCCACAGCCAACTAATTTCACCTCCTTGCACTCAGACCCATCCATAGTCCAGCCTTATCAGACCTTTCTGAATTTGGCAAAAGTTTGTTTCCTTTCCACCCATGTTTATTATTTCTGCTCTTTTCCCCACTTCTGTCATTTCTACTAAACTTGACCCATCTTTCAAGGCTCAGCACAGGTTCCATATTTTTAAGAAATTCCCTGCAAATTTTAGGCCACATAGACACTGGTCTTCCTAAAATTTCTCTGATGGTAAGTGTGTTCTATTCATTTGGACACTTGCTTGCATTTTATTTTGTTCTATTTCTAGTTAATTCACTGATACATGCTTTGCTTTGCTACAACCAGATTTCAAGGCTTTCTTTCCATGGAGCCAAGTTGGGTAGACCAGAAGTCCTTGCAACATTCCACTCCACATCTCTGAATCTTGCTACTTTTTGCTTTTACCAAGTAAATTCCCAGGCCATTGAATGATGCTGAAGCAAGACACCCAAGCTCTTAACACTAATTACATGCTGAGATGAAGGCAGAAGATAATCAAGAGGACACCTCCTAAGATCTTGGATCTGATTCTGAGGAGTCTTCCCAGGCTAACATTTTGGATTATCCTTGTAACTGCTCCTCATTGTTGTCAAACTGTCAGTGACCTTCAAGGCCATCAGGATTTCATTTGCTCCAATATATGAAGTTCTGGATGGGGACAATATTGCCCCTGAGGGGGTGAAAATTGGTTCTTGGGGGATGGAAAATATCTTACTATTTTTATGTGTAAAGCACAGATATACATACAGTACATAAAAGATATACAGTATATCTGTGGTATTAAAATTTCCTGGGGGTAGGGAATAGGGCTTTAAGGCTTAAAAGGTACAAAGTATCTATTTGGGATAATGAAAAAGTTTTGGTAAGGGTTGGTGGTGATGGTTGGACAACATTATGGATGTAATTAACAGTACTGAATTATAGATTTGAATGTGATTAAAAGGGGATATTTTAGGTTGCATGTATGTTACTGGAGTAAAAATTGAAAAAAAAAATCCATGGAACTGCACAGCAAACGGCATAAACCCTAAGTTAAGCCATGGACTATAGTTAATACAACAATTACAAAATTGTGCTTTCATGAACTGTAACACATGCACCATACCAATGCAAGGTGTAAGTGAGGTTTATGAGAATCCTGTATTGTATGCATGATAGTTCTGTAAACCCACAGTGTCTTTATTAAAAAATAAAATTATGGGGGAGGGGTGGGGAGACCAGGAAAAATATGCCTAGAAAGTCTCCTTAGAGGGGGAGATAATGAAGAAAATTTGAGAAGCACTGCAATCTATCTCTGATAGAGATTGATCTGCTATGAGCTAGCATCACCAAAAAGCCAGCTCAGCACAGTTCTTCACTGTCCCCCTCATCCAAAGTCCTCATTAAGTGCCCACTTCTTTGCAGGATTAGCCAGTGGCATGGTAGGAAGGGAATGGACTTGCCCTGGCATATTTTCTGGGAGTTCAAATCTTAAAGTGACATGCTGCTGCTGACGATTTATTCAGCACATTGCAACCCTTCTTCCAAAGCCTTGAGATGGCAGTGTCTGGGAGATGAGGGGCCATTGAAAATATAAGCCTGGCTTTTCCTCTCACTGCGTCCTTCCCCCCAGTGCTGCTCTGGCCACTGGGAGCTAGCTGGGAGCTCTGGGCCCTTGCCACACCAGCACTACCAGTGCCTCCCTCCAGCCGCCATCATGGTCATCTACTGGGACCCCATCCACCGTGATGAGATGTTCTCTGATATTTACAAGACCCAAGAGATGGCAGGTGGGCTGTGTCTGGAGGTGGAGGGGAAGATGGTCAGTAGACAGATGGTGGCATTGCTGATGTGCTCATGGGTAGAGACGCCTCCACCAAAGACCCCGAGGGTGAAGGTACAGAAAGCACCGTCATCACTGGTGTGGATACTGTCATGAACCGTCACATGCAGGAAACCAGCTTCACAAAAGAAGCCTATAAGGAGTACATCAAAGATTACGAGGAAGCAATCAAAGGCACACTTGAAGAACAGAGGCCAGAAAGAGTGAAACCATTTATGATGGGGGCTGCAGAACAAATCAAGCACATCCCTGCTAATTTCAAAAACTACCAGGTCTATATTGGTGAAAATGTGATTCCAGATGGTACAGACTATGGTGAGGATGGTGTGACTCCATATATGATCTTCTTTAAGGATCGTTTAGAAATGGAGAAATGTTAACAAACTTGACACTTCCTTGATCTATCATCTGTCATCATAACTGGCTGCTGCTTTACATCCACAAAATACCAGGACTTAGACAGATGGACTGATGCCATCTTGAACTCTTCATTTATGCTTACCTTAATTTATTTGGAGTGGAGGCATTGTTTTTAAGAAAAACATGTCAGGTAGATTGTCTAAAACTAAAAATGCATTTAAACTCATTTGAGACAATGCCTCTTAGTTTAATATAATTAAACTAAATTCATCCTGTAAAGTTCCTGGAGAAGCTAGAGCCTGTTTGTAGATAACTGCTATACAACATAAGACCATCTTCAGTTAACCTATTTCTGGGACTAGAATATAAAAACAAGAACCAAAAGTCTTAATTCTGAGTTGAAGGGAGCAGACCTTGTTCACAGCAGTGCCAATATTTGGACTGGATCTTTATACATTTCATCATCTACAAACAGAAATAACTAACTCTGAAAGAGTTTTACCAAAAGAATAAAGAGAGTATAATACAGTAGAAAAATATACATATATATATTTAATATATAAATATATATATTTAATAATATGTGATTTAATAATTAAATATATATGTGCCTGGAGAAGGGTAGGACAAGTATTACTGCTTCTTTCTCCACAGTGTATCCTAGCAAACTGAAGAGAGAAGAATTGGGCAACTGATTTTGAGATAGAGATAAACTGATATCAGGTGATATAAATACTGTAAATGTTGACTGTGTGTTTAAACACATGGTAAGTAATGGTAGAGGAAGGAAAGCCGGTTTATGTCCATTGGAATCATGACCATGTTTCTAATTGTTGAGTCAAGCTTTCCAGATGAGGCAAAATACAACTGTCTTGAGTAACAAGTAGTCAAGCTAGGCAGGGAGGAGCCCTAGTGTTTCCTACTTTCAAACAAAACTCTCAGGTGGGTAGAGAGGGAAAGGAAGGCTCTAGAACCAATCCTCCACCCCAGCACTCTGGTGTCTGACTTTTTGCTTCCCAAAATTCACTTCCAATAAAGCAGCTTAGAGATTACTGAGCTGTGACATCTATGGCATCTCTGGTTGTGCATTGCTGGATAGATCAATGTCCTTATTCACCCAGTCATCAAATACTGATGCTAAGCATGGTTTTGGGGCTTGGATATAGCAGTGAACAAAACAAATTCTAGTAGGAGAGACAAGCAGGAAACAAACCACCATGTAATTATATAATATGAAATGTGGCTGTAAGCACTGTGAGTGAAAATAAGTAGAGGAGGGGCTGGGGAGTGCCAGGGTGGGATAGAAGGGTTGACCCTTTATATAGGGAGAACAAAAGGCCTCTTTGATGAGCTGTTATTTAAGGAGATTCCTAAGGAAAAGAGAGAGGAAGTCACACAGTTCACTGGGGGAAGCAGAAGAGGTGGTAGTGAGTGAGCTCAGTGAGCAGGTAGGGGGGGTGTAGAAGGAGAGGATGGGGAGATGCCATGCAGAAGACAGGCGATTGATTGTAAGGAATTCACAGGAAGCTTAGATTGAAGGACTATGTGATTTGACTGAAATACCATCTACCAGAATATAGTCTCTACTAGTGAAGGGGTTTGTTTTATTCACTAGTGTATTCCCAGTGCTAAGAACTGTGCCTGGAGCTCAATTAACATTTTCTAATAAATAGAATTAACAAATTTTAAGATATGAGTTTGGCTGCTGTGTAGAGAATAGAGCAGAGCAAAGCAGGGTGGAAGCTGGAGATGAGTGAGGAGATTACTGTCATCCTGCAGGGGTGACAGGATGGTGGACTTGGTGGTGATGAAAATGTGGAGAAGAAATCAGATTTGGGGTATATGTTGAAAGTAAAGCTGACAGGATTTGTTGTTGGGTTATATATGGGGTGTAAGTGACAGAGAAGGGTTGAGAAGAGGTGTTAAGATATTTGTCCTGAATAGCTGGGAGAATGGACTTGCTATCAACTGAGTTGGGAAGAATGGAGGAGGAGTAGGTATGTGTGTGGGGAGAGGGTCGAGGAATGGAAGAATAGGACTTTGGATTTGGACATATTATGTCTAGGAGGGTAATCCTGCAGAGCTTGGTTGAGTGCTGGGCAGTGATGTAAAGTGCTACACAGCCTTGACCTTTCTCTGACTTCTGCTTTTGACTCCCTCACTTCTCTCTATCACACATCCTCTCAGGTCATGCTGTATCCCCACTTTCTCCCTCTCTCCATGGCCCATTTTTATTTTTCCCTAAACCCAGCTGATAGCTCTTCCCTCAACACTTTGCTAGTCAGTCATCAGTCAAAACTTTGCTTGTCATGTATCTACACCACCTGCAGCACTGGACAAGCCTAGAAATCCTACTCCATCAAACTAATTTCACTGCAAAAGGGACGTTCCTTCCCTAAGAAATAATGCAATGGGGAAAAGGAAATCAAGAAAATAATCCCATTTACAAAAGCAACTAAAAGAATAAAATATGTAAGAATAAATTTAATCAAGGATGTTAAGGACTTGTGCCTGAAAACTACAAAACTTTGCTGAAAGAAATTGAAGACTTAAATAAATGGAAAGAAATTCTGTGTTCATGGTTGGAAGGCTAAATATTGATGCCGATGCTACCCAAAGTGATTTACGGATTCAAGATAACCCCTATCAAAATGCTAACAGCCTTCTTCACAGATATTGAAAAGTCAATAATCAAATGTATATGGAGGGCAAAGGCCCCAGAATAGCCAAAACCATCCTGAAAAAGAACAAAATTGGAGTACTAACATTTCCTGATTTTAAAATATTATAAACCTACAGTAATCAAAACAGTGTGCTAGTGGGACAAGGACAGACATACAGACCAACAGAATGGAACTGAGAGTTCAGAAAAATCCCCCACATCTACTGCCAATTGATTTTTGACAAGAGTGCCAATCCACTCAATAAAGGAAAGAATAGTCTCTTCAAGAAATGGTGCCGGGAAAAATGGATATCCATGTGAATGAAGGTAGATCCTTACTTCACACCACATATAAAAATTACTTTGGATGATTGCATAGGATGTAAATGTGTCTCAATAAAACGGCTTTAAAAAATTAAAGATCCATTAACTCAAAATGGGTCAAAGACCTAAATATAAGAACCAAAACTATAAAACTCCTTGAAGGAAACATATGGAAATATCTTCAGGACCTTTTATTAGGCAACATATTCTTAAAATGGTAAATCAAAAGCACTAGCAACAAAAGAAAAAAGAGATTAATAAATAGATAAATTGGACCTTCATCAAAATTTAAAAAAAAACAAAACTTTTATGCATCAAAGGACATCATCAAAAAGTGAAAAGACAATCTACAGAATGGGAAACCATATATGTGATAAGTGTTCAATATCCAGATTATAGAAAGAAATCCTACAACTCAACAACAAAAAGACAAACTACCCAATTTAAAAATGGGCCAAGGACCTGCCTGAATAGACATTTCTACAAAGAAGATATTCAAATGGCCAATAAACACATGAAAAAATATTTAACATCATTAGCCATTAGGGTAATGCAAATCTAAACCACACTGAGATACCGTTTCACACCCAATAGAATGGCTACTTTTCAAAAAAGGGGAAGTAAGTGTTGGAGAAGCTATGGGGAAACATGAACCCTCAAACATTCTTTGGTGGGAATATATAATAGTGCAGCTACTGTGAAAAACACTTTGGCAGTTCCTCAAAACATACAGAATTATAATAGTAATGTTTCATCAATCATATCAAAGATATCACTCTAGTGCAAAAATTTTATAACAGGGAAAAGGTTGTGTGTGGGGGGGGCAGGAGGCATATAAAGGAACTCTGTACTTTCTGCCTAATTTTTCTGTAAGCCTACCATTTATCTACTGAAACAAACAAATAAACAAAACAAAGCAAAACACATTAACTACAAGAGGAGGAAGAAAACAGCAAAGGATGGGGATGGAAGCAGCATTTCTCTGAATATAGATTGTTACATGGTTTTGAGGGTGGAACCAAAGTTTTACATGGTCAAAAACAAATAAAAGAAAAAGCATAATTCCTAAAAACTTTCAATCAATTAATAATTCAAAAAATGCCAGTATGACACATATTTAAAATTAAATCTAGGTGTATAAATATGGGGGAACACACCCTGTTCTCTCTACTCATATGTATTTAAATTCTTAATATTAAAAAAAGGTTAAGAAAACATGTTCATTCTTCCACTGAAGAAAAATACAGAAAGAGCCATGTGCCCATAGGCAGAAGGCACTACCCAAAATACTGCTTAGTTCTGGGTCAAACAGTCACTGCTACTCCTCCAGACACAAATAAGGGAATCTTACATTCATCTGTAAAATATAGACCAAGAATGCCCATGAAGTCCCTTTTTTTTTTTTTTCCATTTTGGAAAGAGATGATGATTAAAACTCAATTTGAAAAACACTTAACATTTCGATGCCACTGTAATTGAAGTGATTAAAAGTTCTAAAGTTCCCAAAGTGTACAAGTACTCACTTTCTGCCCTATTGCTCAATACAGAGTAGGAAAAAATTCTCTAAATCTTCCATTGTTTTCACTGTCACCAAATAAAGTTCCAGTGTCTTGGTCTGGGCCATGTAGGAGTCAGGCCACAGAGGTTCAAACCAAGCCTCACCAACCCCTTCTTGGCAGAGTAACTTTGGGAAGCTCAGTCTTCTGGGACCTTGGTCTCTTGATGTCTTAAGTGGACACAAGGTCTACCTTCTAGACCGTGGTGGAGTGTAAACATCAAGTGGCTGGCATGTGGAAAACAAAAGCTAGATGAATGTTCTATAATAATTACTGGCTTTGAGCAGTCTTCCTGATCTTAACTCAAATGAGCAGGTGCTTACTAAGAGCCTTCTCTGCCAGGTTCCTGAGTATTGTATGGGAAGGAACAGCAGAAGTCTAAGTTTCCAGTCCTTTTTACAGAACTGAGCTCAGAAACATCCAAGTTAAATAAGAATTTATCAACACATAGTCAAGTGTCTGACATAGAGCACACAACAGTAATATACCCCTATTCCTCTCTCATACCCACACCAATGCCTTTCCTTCTTATCTTCTTTTTGTCTCAACCAAATTCCACTGCCCTTCAAGACAGGACTCAAATACCCCCTCCTTTGGAAAACTATCCTAGACCCCAAATTCTTACATGACTTTAATTGTGAACTGTCATTTCCTATGTCACTGGAACGGCAACAGAAGGTGTCTTTCCCCAAGGTCAGTCCTCTTTTATACTCTTGGCTTATTACTTAAATATTGTGCTATTTCAACTGGTTTCTAACACCTCTGGAAACAGACTGGAAGCTTTGCCTTCTGGTCTACCTCTCCAAAGAGGTCAATAAGAGTGGTGCCTCCAGAAGAACTTGTTAATTCATTTCAAGGAAAGAAGACTTTCTTGAAGCCAAGAAGTATGAAGGCAGCAGTTGTTTGCTGAGGTTTTTACCTTCTCATATGTACCAAAAATTTTATAATCTTGCAGGCCTCAGGTGCAAATTTTTCACTTGAAGACTGAAGGTCTTTCTCTGTAGCCTTTCATGGAACTTGAACTTCTGAAGCTGGGATGTGCCTCGTGAATATGTGAGCAGAACACAAGCTCAACAGTAAGTTTCCACCAAAGAACTATGGATAGAGGAAGGTGGTCCTCTCCATGTTAAACTGTAGAACAAACATAAAGGCAACTAAGTGGCTCCCAGGCTAGGACTCAGGCAGTAATTTAATTTTTTTAAACGGACTCATCTGTAGGAAGAATGCAGCAACTAGAAGGCCCACTGGTCATCCACAAGGAAAGGCCATGCTCTCCTCTAGGGATCGAGGTTCTGAACAGTGACTCAAGTGTCCCGTCAGCATGGTAGATACACATGTGTCACCTGGTGGTACCAGTCATTGGGACTTCCCCAACTCCCTCGGCCAAGATTGCAAATTTACTCATGGGCCTGAACTACAGGTTGTTCCTAGAACTACTTAGAATTCTCCATACCTTCCCCAAGCTTTGGCCTCTTGCTCAACTGTTTTCTTGGCCTGAAATGCCCATTCTTTCTATAGAATGCCTGAATCTTATCTGTCTTTCAAGTTTCAGCTCAAATGCAATCACCTTTATGAAAATTTCCTTGATCACCCCCACCATGCAATCTCCATTAGAAGCAATTTTTCTGTCTTCTGCATCCCCCATTAGGGACATTGGATTATACTTTGGAGTCAGGCAAACCTGAATTTGAATTTACATCCTATCACTTACTAATTTTGTGACACTGGCATATTACTTAACTTCTCTGGTCTTCAGATTTATCTGTTTAAAAAAAAAGGGAAAGGAATAACATACTATTATTCACACAGAATTATTATGAACAGTAACTAAGTCTAATGTTTGTGAAAGAACTGTAGATTACAAGGGGTGACAGTGTGATTGTGAAAACTTTGTGGATCACAGTCCCTTTATCCAGTGTATAGATGGATGAGTAGACAAATGGGGACAAAAACTAAATGAAAAATCAGGTGGGATGGGGGGGATGATTTGGGTGTTCTTTTTCTTTTTCTTTTTTATTCTTATTCTGATTCTTTCTGGTATAAGGAAAATGTTCAAAAATAGGTTGGGGTGATGAATGCACAACTATACAATGGAACTGTGAACAGCTGATTGTACACCATGGATGACTGTATGGTATGTGAATATATCTCTATAAAACTGAATTTAATTAAAAAAAAAACTGCAGGTAGCAGCAGAGTTTTCCCTTGATCTGTCTCTATCGTCAATACTTCTTTTCTTCCTCATATTCTGGTTATGGGCATGTTTTGGCTTGTTTGGGTTTGTTTTTTGGTCCACCAAGTGCTGAGTCCCTACAGGAAAGATGTCATCTTGCTCATTTGCTGGTTGCTCTGCCTACAGCCTGCAAACAGTGGGTTTCAACAATTATTTGCAATTCAGCAATCTGGGCGACGGCAAGAGCCCTTTCAGAGAAAATTCACAAAGATCCAGGTCATTCAAAGATCAGAAAAGGTTGATAGAGTCTAAAGCTCATATATTTTTAAAGCAACATTTAGAAATTATTAATTTCTTTAGGGAAATTTAAAGCAAATTTTAAAATCCCCTTAATATAAATAAATTCCTGCTTTAAAACTTCACCTTACATCTTCTCTCACCTTCCCCTCATTGAAATGTACTTAGGTTTATTTTCATAATTCATATTCATTACTCATAGAGGAATACATACATCATCATTTTGAAAAGGATAAAAAAAATTAAGATGCTAATTCCAGAAATATTTTTTAGGGCCAGAAATGTGAAGGAGAAATTGTCCTGGAATTGTTTTTTAAAAACCATTTTCTTCACATATGAGTAACTGCTTCCTTATCTCAGCCTAGGTGGTCACCAAATATTTAACTGTGCTTTCTCATGCAGGACAAACTTCTTTAATAGAGTAACTTTTTATTATCAAGGATAATGTATAATTGGATATTCTTTTATTCTTCTATCTGATTGGTGATAAGTGAAATCACCAAATAGTTCTGAGATCAATTGTTTCAAGCAATCCTTCTTACTAGCATTTTCAACCACTTAATATCCTGTCCTTAGCAGGTAAAATACAGGATGCCCAGTTTAATCTGAATTTCAAATAAACAACCAATTATTTTTCAGTCTAAGCCTGTCCCATGCAATGCTAAAGTAAAGACATACTAAAGTAGGAGGTATACAGTATTTGGGACATACTTAGACTAAGAAATTATTCATTGTTTATCTGAAATTCACATTTAACCGGGCATCCTGAATTGTTGATTTTTATTTGCTAAACCTGGATCTGAGTCCTCATCAACCAGCAGTCACCATGGTAACCAGCACTGATGGCCAAAGGAAGGTGGCTCAGGGATGAACTGAAAATAACCCCTCACCTTCACAGGCAGTACTCACCTAACCCTTATAACCATCTGGTGTGATGGCTGTTAATATCCCATTTCACAGATGATATTAGGAGGATGAATGGTTTTCCCAAGGCCACCCAGATTCTGGGAAGCATCATGTTGGCAGTTGATGAGACTGGTCTCTTCCCCTGCTGGCCTCACAAATATACAGAACACGTTTTTTAGACTCCTAACAACGTTCAAATAATAATTATGTGCTTTCGTGACATCCCAATCTTTGAAGCCTTCTGAGTTTAGCTGAACTTTTTCTGGTCAAGTGATGAAGCAAGTGAGTGACACAACCACAGTGTCACTAAATCCTAATTGCTTGGCAGTCTGGGGAACACCAAGGCTGTGAATTAAGTGGCTTTCCCATCTGTGAACAGCCGTAGGTAATCCCTGTCTAGCTCTTGTTGGGAAGGCTAATTGATGTAGTGAGCCCAAGGCTGATGCCCCAGCTCTAACACAGAGAGTGCCACCACAGCGATGCGAATCGTGGATGAGGCAGCTCAGCTCAGACCTCGGCGAGAAGCAAATGGGCTTGAGGAAGAGGAGAGGAAAGGAACGTAGGGAGGGAGAGAGAATCAATATTGACTAAACACATACTATATCCAGTCAATGAGCTAGGCTTGTTCCTATACAATAACTCATTTATTTTGCCCCGTAATCAACTGTCAGGATGAGTATGACCATGTACAAATCAAGAAATTGAGGCTCAGAGACTAAGTGAACTTTTCTCTGGTTTGTGTTCCCACCATCCTGTAGCCAGGCCACTGTGGAAGTACAGTCAGCTCTGAGCAGCAGGGAGCAGCACACCCTCGGGGTCTCCCTTATCTACCTCTTGCTCCCTCACTGCCAACCTGCTTATCTTCCTCCTGCCTTAACTATCTGTCCATCATTTCATCACCTACTGCCTCATCTCTCACCGCCACCCTGCAAGATGCCAAACATGAACCTTAAGTGCTTTCCCTTTTAGTATTGGTTTTAATTTTCAGTAACGCACTGTGCTTTGTACTGACCCATGTTCTATGCTGAATTTTATCAATTCAGAGATTCAGATCAGTTCACACTCTAACATGCCAAAAATCGGGATGCATCTTACTCTTGATGATGTAAGTTAATTTAATTTGAGCATTTTTTTCTTTCTTAATGATGCATAAAATGATGCATCATATATTCAACAACTTAGATTCCATGAAAGATGGGAATTAAAAAACAAAACAAGGGGAGTTAACCATTTTATATTTCTCCCATTTTAAAAAAAGGAACAGAAAACACATAAAATATTGTTTTATATTTCTGGCCTTAACAGATTCCCTGCTCTGCCCCCTCCTCCCAGCTGGTTTTAGTTATCTATGACCTATCATTAGAGTTAATGGGAAGCTTTACTCAGAAGAAAGCAAAAATGAGGTGCTATCAGATCCTTAAACCTTAAAATATTGATTCAGGGAAAAGAAAGCTTCTCATTCCACCTGAACTTATAACCCCCCCCCAAATCTCACTCTCCAATCATGTGGACGGTAAGGAAGGATCAGCAGTATACGAAGTTCCAAAATATCTAAAGGAAAAAGGAACAATTTCCATATGATCTGAAATATCCTTCTTCAGAGTAGAGATAAGCAGAAAGGAAGTAATTATTAGAGAAGTCAATGGCTTTGGCATTTGAGTTATAATTATATCTATTTATCGAATAGAGTATACTCTAAGGGTATAATGAGAGTCAAGTTTGTTCCTGGTTCTTGACAACTATATCCAGGAATCCAGATTTCCCATGAATATAGATGGTTAGACTCACTCTGCTAATTTTGGTGTGCCAATTCTGCCCAGCATCACTAAGCTGGTGTTTGAATACTTTGACAATATGATATTAAGAAGGCTAACAATTTTATTATAAATATAATAACATTTATTAAGTGCTTATTAAGGGCTATGCATTGTTATAAATATTTTGCAAATGTTATTTTGTATAATGGGGTAGGGATAGTATGTTCTTTTAACAGATGAGAACACCAAATTAGAGTAAGTAAACTACCCAAAGTCACAAGCCAGTAGTTATCAAATTCAGACTTATCCTTGGCCTATCTTATCTCCAAATCCCACAGACTTAGCCACTATACTCTACTGCAAATTAAGAATCAGCAATGTGTAAAGCATTTAAAATTTGGTACTTAGGAACTGAGTGAAACTGGGAAAATTATACCATTGCACTATAACCTCAACTGCTGAGATGTCAACTCTTGGAATGCTAGCTCAGTCCAAGGGGTGAGCTCCCCATGCCACTAAAGTTAGGAGGTCATGTGGTAGAAAGAAAGAGGCCCAAATATCTTGGATACAAGTGGGTAGGTAAACTTTCCACTCCTAGCAGCTTTAGCAGGTTGGTGAAAGTAAAGCCAGACAAAATGGAACACATTTATATTTACTTATGTCCCAATTGTCATAGTCCTAGAGACATTGATTGAATAATTAAAGAACACAATCAAGGTAAAATTGCAGCCATTCCACTTTGTAGATTGACATTTGTTCTAGTTTGCTAATGCTGCTGGAATGCAAAACACCAGAAATGGATCAGCTTTTATAGAGGGGGTTTATTTGGTTACACAGTTACAATCTTAAGGCCATAAAGTGTCCAAGGTAAGTCATCAATAATCAGGTACCTTCACTGGAGGATGGCCAGTGGTGTCCAGAAAACTTCTGTTAGCTGGGAAGGCACATGGCTGGTGTCTGCTCCAAAGTTCCGGTTTCAAAATGGCTTTGTCCCAGGATGTTCCTCTCTAGGCTGCAGTTCCTCAAAAATGTCACTCTTAGTTGCACTTGGGGTATTTGTCCTCTCTTAGCTTCTCCGGAGCAAGAGTCTGCTTTCAATGGCCATCTTCAAACTGTCTCTCATCTGCAGCTCCTGTGCTTTCTTCAAAGTGTCCCTTTTGGCTGTAGCTCCTCTTCAAAACATCACTCTCAGCTGCACTGAGTTCCTTCTGCCTGTCAGCCCATTTATATGGCTCCACTGATCAAGGCCCACTCTGAATGGGTGGGGCCACGCCTCCATGGAAATTATCTCATCAGAGTTATCACCTACAGTTGGGTGGGGCACATTTCCATGCAAACAACCTAATCCAAACGTTCCAACTTAATCTCCACTAATATGTCTGCCCCACAAGATTGCATCAAAGAATATGGTTTTTTCTGGGGGACGTAATACATTCAAACCAGCACAACATTTAAAATGTCAATCACAAAGATTTTGTCAGACATAGATCACATGAGCTGGGAGACTGCATCTAAAGCATTCCATTTGGTAAGGTTGTGGCTGCAGAAAGGAATTACAGCCTTTAAGTTAATGTGGACAAATTTAATCTTCAAGATTGTTCTTGTTGCTTCAATAAGCTCAGATTCTGGAGCTGGGTTTGATTACTGACTCCACTATGTTCTAGCTGAATAAACTTGGACAAATTATTTAACTCTTTCTTTAAATCTTGCAGGCATAAATGTGCTTTCAACTCTTAATGGCCCTAACCCCCATTATGGCCAGAACTGGTCAGCAAATGGGATGGTACAGTCTGTTCTGTTCCCAGATGGATTTTGTGCACTCTATTCATCCCATATCTTCAATGTGTCTTTCTATCTCCTTTCTTGCCTTCTTTTGGGATAATTATTTTAAATCATTTTTTGTTCTTACCAGTTAGAAGCTATACATTCTTACTATTCTTTGAATAGTCATCCTGGAACTTATGACATGCTTACTTATCGACTTTGAAGGTTAATTATCCTCCTACCAGATAATACAAAGACCCTAAAATATTATCGCCACTTATCCTTCTTCATGTCTTTTATGATATTCCATCTGGTGTTTTAATTTTATCCTTTTAACTTAATCTCACAAGGTTTTTTGATTGCTGTTTTATACAACCAGTGTTTTTATGTATCCATATACTTATCACTTTTTTACTCTTCTTTTATTCTTGCATCTCAGATCATCCATCTGGGTTCACTTTTCTTTTCCTGAAGTGTTATCTTTAGCACTTTCTTCAGTGAGGGTTTGATAGTGACAAATTCAGTTATTGTTTGTCTGAAAATGCATTTATTGTGCAGTTATTCTTGGAAGTTAATTTTACTCAGTATAGAATTCTATACACACACTTATTTCCACTCATCACACATTAAAGATATGATTGCATTATCATCTGGTTCTTGTTCCTGGTAAAAAGCTCACCTTCAGTCTGTCACTCTTTGGAAGGCTGTCTGCCTTTTACTCCTGGAAACATTTAATATCTTTTTTTCCTTGCATTTTACTTTCCTGCAATTTCACTATGATATGGCTAAGTGTGATGTTTAAAAATATCCCATGGGTTCATGGGGCATCTTGAATTTTTGGATTAGTGCCATCAGTTCTAGAACAGGCTCAGCCCTTGTCTTTTCAAATATTGCCCTCCAGCCCTCTTCATTTTTATTCTCTGTTTCATGTTTCTTGCATATTTTCTGTCTCTGTATCTGTACTGTGTATTCTGGATAATTCCTTCTGTTGTATCTGCCAGTTCACCAAATTTTGTTTCAGCTGTGTCTAAACTGCCATAAAACCTATATGTTGAATTTTTTAATTCAGTTACTATTATTATTTTTATTACTACAGTTTCTTTTGATTCTTTTTAAAATCTCCTAGGTAACTTTTTATAATTTCTTGTTCCTCACAGATGCATGTGTCTAGTCCAAGAGTATTTTAAATAACAATAGCTGAAGGTATTCTAGAAATCAGGTGATGTGAATTTGGACTGCAAACCTACAGGCAGGCTGTCCTGTGGTTATGACTTTTCAGGGACTTTTTATCATCTCCAGCTCAGCTCGGAACCAATACGAATTTCTTTGTAGTCCTCTGGGTGTATGGGGTGGGTTTATTTTTGGTTGATCTCTATGTTGAGGATGTAGACTTTAAGGTATCCAGCTTCACAGGGAAAGAATCTCCTATTAGACTCCAGGGACAGGCTCCAGATTTTGACATCTGTGTCCCTTCTACTATAAAAATCTAAGGCCCCAAATAGGTCTGACACAACAGAGTTAGTGAAAAGAGTTAGGGTGATGACTAGCACGAAGGTCGTAGTTCAATTTAATGTGTGAAACCCTGAAAGCAAGGAGGGGAGACACTGGAAGGATGAGTAGCTAGTTTGAAGGCTGGGAGAGTTACATCAGGACTTAATCATTCTGCGAATATTTAAGGAGCACTTATTAAGTGTTTAGCACTATTGTGGGCACTGAGGATCTGACTGTGAACAAGACAGATGAATTCTCTGTCCTCCTGGAGCTTCTAGTCCATGGAGAAGACAATGTACAGATAGGATGGAAGAAAAGGCAATGCTTTACAGGGAAATAATGTGGGTTAAGGGGAGGGAGAGTGCTGAGGGAGAGCGATGGTAATGGGATCAAGTTTAGATGGGAGGGCCAGGGTTCCCCTGAGTAGGTAGTCTTTGAGAACCTACTCATGTGGATATCTTGAGGAAGAGTCTCCAGCAGGGACATACAAAGTGTATAAGTCTTTAAATGAGGACACACTTGGTGCATTTATGGCACTGCAGGAAGTTAAGAGTACTTGGAACACAATATGTGATGTCAGGAATATAGGAGAAAAAGGAACTGAGACATAGCCAGATTATGCAAGTCCCCGTAGACCATATTAGGAATTTTGGACTTTACTATAATTGTGATGGGAAGGTGCTGGAGGGTTTTCATCTGTGGAATGTCCTATTCTGACATGTTTTTAAAAATAGTATAAGGTGGAAAAGGTGGGGAAATATAGGTTTGCTCTGAATTGGAAAACAGTGAATGGAGCTGTGTATTTGGTGCCTATTTAAATGGCAGATAGAGGATGAGTCGGATTGGGGAAGGGATGTTTGTGAGATGAATGAAGTATTTTCTGGCCATGGTTGGGGAAAACAAACATCTGCAGACTTTACGTAGACCTGTTAAGCCAGTTTCCCAAACTGTTTCATGGAACTCGAATTCAGTAAGACACTATTAGGCAATGATAAAGTGTTTTGGGAGATTGGTCATTTAGAAAAAAAATGAGATAAGCCAGAGTCTTTGACAACAGACACATCAGAACATTTAATGTGCAGGTTTCGTGGATGTCAAGTTGGCCCCTCCTATGGAAAATATTCCACACAAGTTCCAATGCGGCACAATTAGAACCAGGGGTTCCCTCTTCCTATCTCTTAACGGAGCCTTGTAGGTGTGTACTGATTGGCGCACCCATAATTTCATGTACTTCAGGTTTTATCTCCTAACTGGATTAGAACTTTCCTCTGGGTCCTTCTTGGACTTCTTCATATTCCCTGCTGCACTTAAATCATCTTGCAGTAGCTCCCAATGGATGGGAAGGACCGGGGATGGTTAGGAGGGTGGGAGTAGGGAAGTAGAGCCTACGAAGGAGGCTTGATGACACAAAGGGCAGGAGGTTATGCACAAAGGGGACCTGCCAGGGAGGTTAAATGCCTGCAGGCTTTCAAGTGCTGGGAATCAAGCTACTTACTGGGTTTTAGAGGCAATGTCAGAATCAATAAATACTCACTGTTGATTGAATGAAATACAGTCTTGGCCTCACTGTCAACAGAACCAAATACTAGGCATAGTGTTTACTCAAACTCATCAGGCTAAGCAACATGTGAGTTCTGTTTTCATGTTTCTCTTTTTGGTGTATATGTATGTTCTCTTTCTGTTTCCCCCCTACTCTTCTTTTACTTCATATCTTTAAATCTTTCCCTTAGCTCTTTTATAATAAACAACTGGAATACATTTTCATTTTAATTATTGATATGACTATGGGAGAATTTCATGTTTCTTATTCTTAATTTTAAAAGTGGATAAGTGGAATGATTTATATATTCTTTCCAAAATATAATTTTAAAAACTTCTAACTTGTATTTCTTACTTTGTCCATAAGTATAGCCTTCAAATAATTTTTCTCTCTATAGCCATGGTGGTTCTCAGCTGATTCCCACCATCCTCCCCCACCCAGGAACATTTAGCAATGTCTGGAGTCATTTTTGGTTGTCACACCTGGGGGAGGGTGCTATTGGCATTTGGGAGGAAGAGGTTGGGGATGTTATTTAAATCCTACTATGCACAGGCCAGTCCCCCACAATAAAGACTTATCCAGCCCAAAGTGTCAATAATCCTACTATTGAGAAATCCTGCCCTATGGCCAACTTATAGTGAAAAAGATAAATCAGGTTGGTGGAAGTACTTTTAGAGTTGAATACAGCATATATTTTTGCTCAGTCTGGATTTGAATCTTGGCTCCACCACTTACTAGCTGTGTGACCTTGGACAGGCTGCCTAAACTCTCTGTTGTTCATTTTTGTCATCTGTAATGGATGTCATAAGGTATAAACAAGCTAACACATGTAAAGGTCTTAAAGATAATGCCTGGCTATAATTTTTTTTTCTTTTCATTGGCAGAATGTGTGAGTGTTAAGGAGAACTAACCTTCAATTCTAAGCTTTTCAATTGGATAATGCTTACATAGCTTGTTAAAGGAAAAATATCTTGTTTATATTATCAAGATTCTGTATTTTAAACTTCAGAAAAACCTCAAACCAACCAAGACCAAAATTACTGCTAATTTTGATTTGTTTTCTGAAGACCCAGGATTTATTTTTCAATCCCTAATGCAGTAAGCCTTTCGAATGGATTATCTTCATTCTAAACATTTGTCACTGGCCTATTATAGAACATCTGGATTTAACAGACATCCCTAATAATGCAGGTTTTAAAAGGATTTGAGTTTGGTAATTACAGAGAAATGACAAAAACCATCAAGTGGCCTCTTAGTCTCTTCTGCATAAATAACACATTATAACATTGAGCATCAGACTTGCAGAAAATATACTAAAAACCGTTTCGATGGGACTGCCAACATCTTCAGCAGGCACTCATTTGCCATTTCATCTATGCACCTTCTTGTCATGACTACACCTCTTTTCACTGTTCAGAGCATGGGGCTAAGGAGGCCAAAGTTAAAGGCTCAAATCACAGGTGGGCGCCTTGGATGGTTCCAGCCATGGCAGGCAACACCGGCTCCTTATGGAGGACAGGGGCTAGTCAAGGACTTGGGTAAGAGGGCCCCAAGCATGGGTTCTGCCCCTTGTGCAGCACAGAGTCCTACACGAAGAAACACACCATCTGTGCCCCTTGGAACATCAGCTTGCCCCTCAGAAGTCTCTCAGGGACCCCTATTCTTGCAGAAACTCTTGGACCCCAGCCAACTATCAAACTCGAGCCTGTCACATTGTCACCTGTGGAGAAAAGGCACGGGTGGCCTCCTAAGGCATGACATTTGACCATCCCCAGGACCATTTCCTCTCCAGGGGATGCCAACTCAGAGAGCCGGACACAGCCACTCCTGCTCCCAGCGTTCCCACCGCTTGTGTCCCCAGCTCCGTCACCACCGTCACCATTTCGGCCTCCCCACCCAAGCGCAGGCGGGGTCGGCCTCCCAAGAATCCCCCATAGCCTGGGCCCAGCTATGGATGGAGATAGCTCTTCTATCCTTGAGAGCTGTGGACTGGGGCCAGGGGGCGAGTGAGTGCAGCTCCTGGGATGAGGCTGGAGGCGGCGCGCTCATGCGCCCGGGCCGCCCACGGCTTGGAGCAGAGGAAACGCGGGGACAAGAGAGCCAAGGGTCCACGGTGTCGGCCATAATTCAGGACCGCCTGGAGGGAGCGGAGAGCGCGCCTCCTGGACGGTTGGAATTGACGCCTCCAGAGGTCTCTTTGGCCTCCAAACTGCGTCCACCGGCCTGCGCCCCAGGTCTCTAGTCCCCCCACTGGAGACTGAGGACGTGCCCTGCAAATTAGGCTGTTGGAATTTTGGTTGGAATTGCATTGAGACTGTAAATTGGTTTGGGTAGAATTGACATCTTAACAATATTTAGTCTTTCAATCCATAAACACATAATGTCCTTCCATTTATTTAGGTCTTTGATTCCTTTTAGCAATGTCTTACAGTTGTCTATGCACAAATCCTTCACATCCTTGATTAGATTTATTCCTAGACATCTGATTCTTTTAGTTGCTATTGTAAATGGAATTTTTTCTTGATTTCTTCTTCAGATTGTTCATTACTAATATATAGAAACAATACTGATTTTTGCATGTTCCTCTTGTACCTCACCATTTTGTTGATTTCATTTATTAGTTCCAGGAGCTTCATTGTGGATTTTACAGGATTTTATGTATATAGGATTACGTCATCTGCAAACAGGGAAAGTTTTACTTCTTTTCCAATTTGGACGCTTTTTATTTCTTTCTCTTGCCTAATTGTTCTAGCTAGAACTTCTGGTACAATGTTGAAGAACAATGGTGACACGGGGCATCCTTGTCTTGATGTTAGAGGGGAAGCTTTCAGTCTTTCACCATTACATTTGATGTTAGCTGTGGATCTTTCAAATATGTCCGTTAGCATATTGAGGAAGTTTCCTTCTATTCCTTATTTTCTAAGTGTTTTTATCAAGAAGTGTGTTGGATTTTGTCAAATGCCTTTTCTGCATCAGTTGACATGATCATGTGGTTTTTTCCTTCATTTGATTAATGTGATGTATTATATTTATGGATTGTCTTATGTTGAACCACCCTTGTACACCTGGAAAAAATTTCACTTGATTAGTGTGTATAATTCTTTTGATGTGCTGTTGCAATCATTTGCTGGTAATTTGTTGAGGATTTTTACATATATGTGTGTGTGTGTGTGTGTGTATATATATATATATATATATATATATATGATATGTAGTTTTCTTATTTTTTGGCATCTTTATCTGGCTTTGGTATGAGGGTGATGTTAGGCTCATAAAATGAGTTAGAGAGTGTTACCTCATCTTCAATTTTTTGGAAGACTTTAAGAAGGTTAGGTGTTAATTCTTCCTGGAATGTTTTGGTAAAATTTACCTGTGAAGCTATCCAATTCTGAGCTTTTCTTTTTGTAAATTTCCAAATTTTTTCCTTATTAGAGAAGTTGTGGGTTTACAGAACAATCATGCACAAAATACAGTATTCCAATATATCACCCTACCATCAACACCTTGCATTGGTGTGGAAAATTTGTCACAATCCATATATTTGTGAATTTTCCATTTCTCCCTCTGCTATTGATTTCTAATTTCATTCCACTGTGATTAAAGAAGATACATTGTATGATTTCAACATTTTTAAATTTATTGAGATTTGTTTTGTGACCTAACATATGATCTATACTGGAGAATGATCCATGTTACTAGAGAAGAATGTGAATTCTGCTGTTTTTGGGTACAGTGTTCTATATATGTCTATTAGGTTTAGCTGGTTTAGAGTATTGTGCAAGTCTTCTATTTCTTTTTCCGTCTTCTGTCTAGAAGTACTGTCCATTATTGAAAGTGATATATTGAAATCTCCTACTTAATACAGAACCATCAATTTCTCCTTCAAGTATGCCAATATTTGCTTTATATATTTTGGGGCTCTGCTGTTAGTTGCAAATGTGTTTATAATTGTGATGTCTTCTTGTTGGATTGATCCTGTTATCAGTATATAACAATTTTTTTCCCATTATAATGATTTTTGACTTAAAGTCTATTTTATCTGATATTAGTTTAGCTACCTCAGCTCTTTTTTGATTACTACTTGCATGGCTTTTTTCCCTCCATCCTTTCACTTTCCACCTATTTATGTCTTTGAATTTAAGGTGAGTCTCTTATAAACAGTATATAGTTGTGTCATTTAAAAAAATCCAGTCTGCCAGTCTCTACCTTTTGATTGGAGAGTTTAATCCATTTACATTTAAAGTCATTACTGATAATGCAAGACTTTTGCCATTTTCTACAAATCATCTTTTAAAGTGATTATAAATAAAAAAAAGCTTCTGTATTTACTTTTACTTTTACCATTTATGGTGCTCTTTATTTCTTTTTGTAAATCCAAATTTCCTTCTGTTGTCGTATTCCTTCTGTAAAGAACTTCCTTGTAGCACATATATGCTGGTAATGAAGTTTTTCAGCTTCTCTATATATGAAAAAGACTTTATTTTGCCTTTGTTTTTTAATTTTTTTTATTTTTATTTTCTCATTGTAAACTTTAACATACATGCATAACAGTGACAACTTTCAAAGTACAATTTAATAAGTAGTTAGCAAATTTCAAAGAATGTTATGGGTTACAGTTCCACAGTTTCAGTTCTTTTCTTATTGTGAAATATAGTATATATAAATAAAGGTGATAACTTTCAATGAATAGCTATGGAGCAAATTTCAAAGAATATTATAGGTTATAGTTCCACCATTTCAGTTATTTCCTTCTGGCTATTCTAATACCCTAGTGTATATATGCACACACACACATATACATATAAAAAACACATGTATTTATAAAAAGTTTCAGTGTTCATAATCCTTCATTAAATCCTATCTTGTCTTTTGCTACCCCTTCCTCTCATTTAATCAGTTTCTTGATCTTCAGGGGCCTCTAGGCAGTGACCACTCTAATTTGTTCCTACTGAAAGGGGGTGTTGACAATATGGGGAAGGGGGCTGCATCTGATTTTTGTTCTTAAAGAGACTGTTGCCTCTGAGTTTTAGAACTTGTCTGGCATAGGAACACTCTAGGGGATTTAAGTTTCTGAAAGATAAAACTTAATGAATGAATCTTTTATAGAATCTCAGATAGGCACCTTGGTATTTTGGAACTGCTATTGGTAAGGGCATGGTGCACTGTGACCATTTGGGGTGTCTAGCTGGAGCATGCTTAAGAGAAACCTCCAGGACAGCCTCTCTACTCCATTTGGGATCTCTCAGCCACTGTGACCTCAGCTTGTTGTCTTTCTTTTTTTTCCCCCTTTTGATCAAGTAGGAACTTTCAATCCCTCACTGCCAGGGCCAGGCTCATTCCTGGGAGTCATGTCCCACATCACCAGGGAGATTCATTCCCCTGGGAGTCATGTCCCTCATGGGGGGAAGGTTAATGAATTTATTTGCTGAAGTTGGTCTTAGAAAAAGGTCATATCTGAGCAACAAATGAGGTTCTCTGTAGGTCCCTCTTAGGCATCATTATAGGTAGGTTTAGGCTTCCATTTACAGCCCTAAGTTTCACAAGAGCAAGTGTCAAGATTGAGGGCCTGATTTATTATGTAGAGGGTTCCTAATTTCACATAACATATATTCTGTCCCGATATAAACAGTCGGTTCTCATAATATCTTCAGTTAGTTGTACAATCACCACCACCCTCAATTTTAAACAATTATCATAATATAAAACATCCTAGAGCTCCTATCAGCCGCTCATTATTCATACCTAGATTACTGTAGTGCTGGTAAGTTTTTCCTATTAAATACGGTCAATAATATGTAATCGGTAGTTTTTTCCATATACTTTATGTTGTTTACTCTTTGTACCATGTCATACTTTATAAGCATATCATGCTAACACTTATTTATATTTGCAGTGCTACTCTGTGGGTTACATGCCTTTAAACAACCATTTACAGACATGTTCATCTTCAGTGCATCACTGATACTTATAATATAAGCAATGAACCACAGTCACACCTGTCCATTCCCATACCATTTAGTTCACCCTCATTATCATATCTGATATATTAGATTATTATTCTCCCTTCATTAGCTTCTGTCTATCTCTAGATCCCTTACATTCTACATTATAAGACACTTACTTTACATTTTTTATGGAGTTCACATTAGTGGTAACACAATATCTCTCCTTCTGTGTCTGGTTTATTTCACTCAGCATTATGTCTTAAATGTTTATCCATGTTGTCATATGTTTCAAGACCTTGTTACTTCTTACTGCTGCTTAGTATTCCATCACATATATATATATACCACATTTTGTTTATTCACTCATCTGTTAAAGGACACTTGGATTGTTTCCATCTTTTGGCAATTGTGAACAGTGCCACTACGAACATCAGTGTGCAAATGTCTGTTCATGTGACTGCTTTCAGATCTTCTGGGTATATACTTAGAAGTGAAATTGCCAGATTGTAGGGTAACTTGATATCTAGTTTTCTGAGGAAACTCCAAACTGTCTTCCACAGTGGCTTTACCATTATACAGTCCCACCAGCAATGAATAAGAGTTCCAATTTCTCTATATCCTCTCCAGCATTTGTAGTTTACTGCTTGTTTAATGGTAGTCAGTCTTATTGGTGTGAGATGATATCTCACTGTGGTTTTGGTTCACAGTTCCCTAATAGCTAGTGAATATGAACATTTTTTCAGGTATTTTTTAGCCATTTGCATTCCTCTTTGGGGAGATGTCTTTTTATATCTTTCACTAATTTTATATTTGGGTTGTTTGCACTATTGTCATTAGGTTGTAGGATTTTTTTTTATATATGCAAGATATCAGTCTCTTATCAGAAACCTGGTTTCCAAATATTTTCTCCCATTGTGTTGGCTGCCTTTTCACCTTTTTGACAAATTCCTTTGAGGTACAGAAGCATTTGATTTTGAGGAGTACCCATTTACCTATTTTTTCTTTCATTGCTTGTGCTTTGGGTGTAAGGTCTAAGAAGCTATCTCCTAATAATAGGTCTTGAAGATGTTTCCCTACATTATCTTCTAGGAGTTTTATGGTACTGTCTCTTATATTGAGGTTTTTGATCCACTTTGAGTTAATTTTTGTATAGGGTGTGAGGTAGGGATCCTCTTACATTCTTTTGGATGTAGATATCCAGTTCTCCCAGCCCCATTTATTGAAAAGACAGTTCTTCTCCCTGTTTGGTGGGTTTGGGGCCTTATCAAAAGTCAGTTGACCATAGATCTGGGGGTCTATTTCCAAACTCTCAATTCGATGCCACTGATCAATATGTCTGTCTTGTGCCAATACCATGCTGTTTTGACTATTGTAGCTTTATAGTAGGCTTCAAAGTCAGGAAGTGAAAGAAAACTTCATTTTTCTTTTTTAAATGTTTTTAACAATTTGAGGCCTGTTTCCCTACCAAATGAATATGATAACTAGCTTTTCCAAGTCTGTAAATTAGGTTGTTGGAATTTTGATTGCAATTGATTTGAATCTGTGGGTGAGTTTGGTTAGGATTGATATCTTAAAGATGTTTAGCCTTCCTATCTATGAATGTGGAATATCTTTTCATCTCTTTTAGTTCCTGTTTTACTTCTCTGAGTAAGTTTATATAATTTTCTGTGTAGAGGTCTTTTACATCCTTGGTAAAGTTTGTTCCTAAGAACTTGATTTTTTTATTTCCTATTGTGAATGGAATTTTTTTCTTGAGTGTCTCTTCAATTAGATCATGTCTAGTGTATAGGAACATTAGTGACTTATGTGTGTTAATGTTATATCCCACCACTTTGCTGAATTTGTTTATTAGCTCAAATAGTGTGTCATTGATTTCTCAGGATTTTCAAAATATACAATCATATCATCTGCAAATAATGACAGTTTTACTTCTTCCTTTCCAATTTGGATGCCTTTTATTTCTTTGTCTTGCTGGTTTGCCCTGGCTAAAACTTCTAGTACAATGTTGAGTAGGGGTGACACCTGGCATCCTTCTCTCATTCCTGATCTTAGACAGAAGGCTTTCAGTCTCTCACCATTGAGTACTATGCTGGCTGTGGGTTTTTCATATATGCCCTTTATCATATTGAGGAAGTTTCCTTCAATTCCTTCTTTTTGAAGTTATTTTATCAAAAAAGGATGCTGAATTTTACAAATGCTTTCTCAGCATCTATTGAGATGATCATTGGATTTTTCCCCTTCAATTTGTTAATGTGTAGTGTTACATTGATTGATTTTCTTATGCTGAACCACCCTTACATGGCTGGGATGAACTCACTAGGTCATGGGGTATGATTTTTTTTAATGTGTCTTTGGATTCGATTTGCAAGTATTTTGTTGAGAAGTTTTCCATCTATATTTGTTAGGGAGATTGGCCTGTAGTTTTCCTTTCTTGTAGCATCTTTATCTGGTTTTGGTATTAGAGTTATGTTGGTTTCATAAAATGAGTTAGGTAGTGTTCCATTTTCTTCAATTTCTTTAAAGTGTTTGAGCAGGAATAGTGTGAGTTCTTTTAGAAAGTTTGATAAAATTCCCCTGTGACGCCATCTGGCCCTGGGCTTTTATTTGTAGAAAGCTTTTTTTTTTAAATTGAATTTTGCTGAGATATATTCACACACTATACAATTTTCCCTGGTGTAAATCAATTGTTCACAGCACCATTATATAGTTGGGCATTCATCACCACATTCAATTTTTGAACATATTCATTACCATACAGAAAAAATAATAAGAATAAAAGTTAAAGTGAAAAAGAACACCCGAAATATCCCACCCCCCATCTCTCCCTATTATTCATTTACATTTTGTCCTCATTTTTCTATTCATCTGTCCATACACTGTATAAAGGGAATGGTAGCCACAAAGTTTTCACAATCACACAGTCACACAGTGTAAGCTATTTAGTTACACAATCATCTTCAAGAATCAAAGCTACTGGGTTGCAGTTTGACAGTTTTAGGTATTTCCTTTCAGACATTCCAACACAACAAAAGCTAAAAAGGGATATCTATACAATGTATAAGAGTAACCTCCAGAATGACCTCTCAATTCTATTTGAGATCTCTGAGCCACTGAAACTTTACCTTGCTTCACTTCTTCTCCCCCTTTTGGTCCAAGAAGACCTTCTCAATCCCACAATACCAGGGCCAAGCTCATCCCCATGAGTCATGTCCCACATTGCCAGGAAGATCCACACCCCTGGGAGTCACATTCCACATAGTGGGGAGGGCAGTAAATTTACATGCAGAGTTGGCTTAGAGAGAGGGGCCACATCTGAGCAACAAAAGAGGTTCTCTGGGGGTGACTCAGTCACAATTTTAAGTAGGCAAGCCCCAAGATCAAGGGCTCAGCCTTCTAATATGGTAGCCCCCAATGCTTATGAGGATATCATTAATTCTCCATGTGGGGAAATTTAATATTTCCACATTTTCCCCCAGACCCTCAAGGGGGCTTTGCAAATGCATTTTTATTCTTTGCCAGAATTATTCTGGGATGTACTAGGGCTTCACACTAACCTGCACAAACCAACCAGACCCCACTCCCCAATCAACATTCCATGTAATTATGTTGTTTGAATAAACTGACCATATGAGTCAAATTATATAATGTGTTACAAAAAAATATAGATTTCTGCACCTAACAAGCATCTCTTCCTTTGGTCCCACACAGAAACTGAAGCTTCAAAAATGCTGTCAATATCATCCTTTACCCTTCAGTTTGATTCACCTTAGTGCTATCCAAATCCATTTCATTCATATCTCTAATTGAAGTCTTATGTCTTTTTTCAGACTCTTTAACATTTGCTGTATGGGGTAATGCTGACATTCATAGCTGCCAGACTCTGGCTCTGAATCTCAGGTGTCCCACAGATACCCAAAGTTCCAGGGACCTACCAGGTTATACACAAAGAGCTCAGCATCTCAGGGTTTAGAAATAACCATTACAACTCAGGAATAGATGTAACTGGTGTAAGAGTTTGCAATCTAGGAAACTTTACAATAAGCCTTCCCCTGATAACCTATGCTCTCAGACTCAATTCTCAGAGTTTGCACATTATATTTAGTCCATATTAGTGATGTATTATAATATTTTTCTTTTCATTTCTGGTTTATTTCACTCAACATACTGCCCTCGATGTCCATTCACCTCACTTCACTCCTTCTTGTAGCAGCTCAATATTCTACTGTATGTGTACACCACAGTTCACCATTTCATTCATCAGTCCATGTATCCTTTGGCCACCTCCATCCACTGTGAATTGTGAATACTGCTACCATAAACCCTCTGTGTAAATGTCCATTTATGTCCCTCTTTTCAGTTCTTCCAAGCATATACCCAATAACCCAGTTGCAGGTCCATATGGCAACCCCATACTTAGCTTCCTGTAGAACCACCACACTACCCTCCAGATGGGCTGCACCATTTTCCTTCCCCACCAATGGTGATTAGGTATAGCCCTTTCTTCACATTTTATCCAGCACTTTTATCCCTCTGTTTATTTTTAGATGGTTTTATTCATACATTCCATCCTAAGTAAACAATCAATGGTTCCCTGTATATCAGGTAGTTATGCATTCACCATATTACCTATATAAGGACATTTCTATTTCTTCCACAAAGAAAGAAGAGGTGAAAAAAGTGAAAAGAAATAGAAATAAAAAAGTGAAAACTAAAAAGCAACAAAAGAAGAAGTAAAATTAAAATAATTTACAATAAAAAAGTCAGACAACTACACCAATGCCAAAATCCCATTCCCCTGTTATAGATATTTGGCTTTGGTATATTGCCTTTGTTACAATTAGTGGAAGCCAATTATTGTTAACTATGAACTCTAGTTTGCATTGATTGTATTTTTTTCTCCAGTACTACCCATTTTTAACACCTTGCAAAGTTGACACTCATTTGTCCTCCTTCATGTTAAAACCTATTTGTACATTTAATCACAATCATTGACCACTATAGATTTCACTAAGTTATACAGTTGCAGTCTTTATTTTCTATCTTTCCTTCTGGTGTCCTACATGCCCCTAAATTTCCGCTTTCAAGTGTACTCAGTCATCTTTCTTCAGTGTACTTACATTATTGTGCTACCATCTTGTTCACAAACTCTCTCATTGTCTGTCTGAGAATATTTTAAACTCTCCCTCATTTTTGAAAGACAGTTTTGCCAGATAGAGAAGTCTTTGCTGACAGCTCTTCTCTTTCAGTATCTTAAATATATCATATCACTGCCTTCTCGCCTCCATGGTTTCTGCTGAGAAATCTGCACATAGTCTTATCGAGCTTCCCTTGTATGTGATGGATCGCTTTTCTCTTGCTCTTTTCAGGATTCTCTCTTTGTCTTTGATGTTTGATAATCTGATTATTGTCTTGTCATACACCTATTTAGATCTATTGTGTTTGGGGTACCCTGTGCTTCTTGGATCTGTAATGTTATGTCTTTCATAAGAGATAGGAAATTTTCAGTGATTATTTCCTCCATTATTGTTTTGCCCCTTTTCCCTTCTCTTCTCCTTCTGAGACACCCATGACATGGACCTTCATGTGCTTCATGTTGTCATTCAGTTCCCTGAGACATTCCTCATATTTTTCCATCCTTTTCCCTATCTGTTCTTTTGTGTGTAGGGTTTCAGATGTCCTGTCCTCCAGTTCATGATTCTTTTCTTCTGCCTCTTCAAATCTGCTGTTGCATGTCTCCATTGCATTTTTCATCTCTTGTGTTGAGACTTTCATTCCCATAAGTTCTGCCAGTTGTTTTTTCACAGTTTCAAGTTCTTCCTTATATTCTCCCAATGTCTTCCTTATATCCTTTATCTCTTTTGCCATATCTTCCCTCAACTCAACTTGATTTTTGAATTGATTTAGCATATTTGTCTGAAGATCTTTAATTAGTTGTTTCAATTCCTGTATCTCAGTTGAAGTATAAGTTTGTTCCTTTGACTGGGCCATATCTTCATTTTTCCTAAGGTAACTCAAAATCTTTTGTTGTTTTGGCATCTGGTTTCCTTGATTACCCCAGTCAGATTTTCCCAGACCATAGGGGCCCAGGTTTCAGAAGGAAGGTGTAACCAGTGTCAAGTTTCCCTGAGGAGTAGATTGTCTGACTTTCCCATGAGTCCTTTAGACTCTGTGCTTTTCCTATCCTGCCCAGCAGTTGTCAGCCCATAGCTCCCCACCAGCATGAAGAGGTGCAGTCCTTTTAATTCTCAGGGGACCCTGACCTGGCCAGGGCAGGGGGTGTCAGAAGCCAAGCTTAAGTTGATCCTGGGTTGTCCCCCCACCCCAGACTCTGGGGCCTGAGTTCCCTGAGGGAGAGCTGCCACTTGAGCTGGGCCCAGCCCCCCTTGTCTTAGGGAAAATACCCCCCCAGGGAGTTATCTTCTACTCTTGAATTCCTCCTTTGTCTCTCTGACTCTCTTAACTCCACCCTGGCCTGGGTCAGCAACTGAAAATTTCTGAGGGTTTCTCTGAAGAGCTGCTTAGAATGAGAGAGAGAAAAAGGAAAAAGAGCAAAAGCTTTTCAGAGCCAGTTCTGAGCCCCTCAGCTTCACCTGTCGACCAAAGTTGTATCCAGTTTTTTGTGCCCCTTTTCTTGGGACACAGCCATTTTCCAATACTCTGAGCTCTGCCATCTCCAAAAGCCTCTGTTTTTATTTAGTTATGTTTTGCTTTTTTCTCTTCAGCCCTGCCTTCTCTCTGCTGGGAGGACCTTTAGATTTCTGCTTCCTCACGGCTTATCTTTGCTTGTAGCTTGTATTCAGTAGTCCAAATTTGTTAAATTAAAACCACAATTGGAGTTCTATTGAGTTACAGTCCTTTGCTCCCAGCAGGGTCTGCTTCTTTCTCCCACAGCAAAGTTTTGCAGCTCAGCCTGCCATGCCAGGTGGAGGGGCGCCGGTCCGCAGTTTCACTTACAGTTTTGTGCTGCTATCTCAGCCATTCCACCCATTCCTGACTGGTGTACAATGTGTGAACAGTCATGGATACCCCCAACAGTTGTTTGGGACTATTTGCTAGTTGTTCTTCGCTATTTACTAGTTTCTCTAGAGGACTAACTAAATTCCACACCTCTCTATACTGCCATTTTGCCACCCCTCTATAGGAAGCTTTTTGATGACTGATTGGATCTCTTTTCTTGTGATTCATTTGTTGAGGTCTTCTGTTTCTTCTTGGGTCAGTCTAGGTTTTTCATGTGTTTCCAGGAAATTATTCACTTCCTCTAAATTTTCTAGTTTGTTGAAGTACAGTTGTTCATAGTATCCGCTTATGATTTTTTTTGTGATTTTTAAAAATTTCTTCAGGATTCAAAGTAATGTCCCCTCTCTCATTTATGCTTTTGTTTATTTGAGTCTTCTCTCTTTTTGATTTTGTCAGTTTAACTAAGGGTTTTTCAATCTTGTTGATCTTCTCAAAGAACCAACTTTTGGTTTTATTTACTATCTCTATTGTTTTTTTGGTCTCCATATCATTTATTTCTGCTTTAATAATTGTTATTTCTTTTCTTCTACTTGCTTTTGGGTTTGTTTGCTGATAATTCTCTAGCTTCTTCAGCCATTCCATTAGTTCTTTGATTTTAGTTCTTTCTTCCTTTTTAATGTGTGCATTTAGGGCTATAAATTTCCCCCTCAGCACTGCCTTCATTACATCCATATGTTTTGATATGTTATGTTCTCATTTTCACTCTTCTCTAGATATTTAGCAGTTTCTGTTGCAGTTTCTTCTTTGACCCACTGATTGTTTAAGAGTGTATTGCTTAACCTCCACATATTTGTGAATGTTCTGAATCTTTGATGGTTATTGACTTCTAGTTGCATGCCATTGTGGTCAGAGAATGTTATTTGAATAATTTCAATGTTTTTAAATTTAATGAGGCTTGTTTTATGTCCCAGCATATGAGGTATCCTGGAGAACATTCCATGAGAACTAGAGAAGAATGTATATCTTGGTAATTTGGGATGTAATGTTCTATATATGTCTATTAAGTCTAATTCATTTATCACATTGTTTAGGTCCTCAATTTCCTTATTGGTCCTTTGGTTTTTCTTTCTATAGAAGAGAGTGATGCATTGAAGTCTCCCATGATTATTGTAAAAACTTCTACTGCTTCCTTAAGTTTGTCTCATACTTTGGAGCACCTTGATTGGGTGCATAAACATTTATGATTGTTACTTCTTCTCTGTGAATTGTCCCTTTTATTAGTATATTTTGTCCTTCTTTGTCTCTTATGATACCTTTGCATTTAAAGTCTATTTTACCTGATATTAATATGGCTACCCCTGCTTTCTTTTGGCTGTAGCTTGCATGGAATATTTTTTTCTCATCCTCTCACTTTCAATCTCTTTGTGTCACTGGGTCTAAGATGAGTCTCTTGTAAACATCATATTGATGGTTCATACTTTTTAATGCATTCTGCCAATCTATTTCTTTTAACTGAGGGGCTTAATCCATTCACATTCAATGTTATATCTTTGAAGGTAGTTCTTGAATCAGCCATCTTATCCTTTGATTTTTAGTTGTCAGATCTATTTTTTCCCTTTCTGTCTTTATTTCCTTTAAGTTACTCTTACTGATACTCTTCAGTTCTGTGCCCTTCTCCAGGCCTCTCTTTCCTGTCTTTTTTTCTCAGCTGATAGAGCTCCCTTTAGTATTTCTTGCAGGGCAGGTATCTTGTTAACAAATTCTCTCAGCATTTGTTTCTCTGTGAAAATTTTAAACTCTCCCTCAATTTTGAAGGAGAGTTTTGCTGGATAAAGAATTCTTGGCTGGCAATTTTCTCTTTCAGAATCTTAAATATGTCATACCACTGCCTTCTTCCCTTCACAGTGCCCACTGAGTAGTTAGTACTTAGTTTTATTTTGTTTCCCTTGTATGTGGTGAATTGCTTCTCTCTTGCTGCTTTCAGAACTTTCTCCTTCTCTTCAGCATTTGACAATATGGTCAGAATGTCTCAGGGTGTGTTTATTTAGATTTATTCTATTTGGAGTTCACTGGGCATCTTTTATTTGCATATTTATATTGTTCAGAAGGGTTGGGAAGTTTTCCTAACAATGTCTTCGACTTCTCTTCTTAGCCCTTTTCTCTTCATCTCTGGAACACAAATGATTCTTATATTTGTGTGCTTCATGTTGTCCACCATTTCCCTGAGATCCATTTCAAATTTTCCAATACTTTTCACCATTTGTTCTTTTGTGCTTTTGCATTCCACCGCCCTGTCCTCTAGTTTGGTTATCCTTTCATCTGCCTCTTTAAATCTGCTGTTCTGTGTCTCAAGTATCTTTTTAATTTGATCAACAGTATCTTTTAATTCCATAGGATTTACTGTTTTTAAATTTACTCTTTCAAATTCTTCTTTATGCTCTTCTAGGGTCTTCTTTTATTTTTTTATTTTAATTTTTTTTAAAAGAGGGTTTATTTGGTTATACAGTTACAGTCTTAAGGCCATAAAATGTCCAAGGTAACACATCAACAGTTGGTTACCTTCACTGGGGGATGGCCAATGGTGTCTGGGAAATCTCTGTTAGCTGGAAAGGCATGTGGCTGGCGTCTGCTCCAAGTTCTGGTTTCAAAATAGCTTTCTCCCAGGATGTTCCTCTCTAGGCTGCAGCTCCTCTTCAAAATGTCACTCTCAGTGCTCTTGGGGCCTTTGTCCTCTCTTAGCTTCTCTGGAGCAAGAGTCTGCTTTCAACAGCCATCTTCAAACTGTCTCTCATCTGCAGCTCCTCTCTCAGCTCCTGGGCATTCTTCAGAGTGTCCCTCTTGGCTGTAGCAAGCTCACTCCCTCTGTAATCAAAGTCCATGCTGAATGGCTGGGGCCACACCTCCATGAAAATTGTCTCATCAGAGTTATTACCCACAGTTGGGTGAGTCACATCTTCATGGAAACACTCAAAGGATTCCAATCTAATCAGCACTAAAACATCTGCCCCACAGAATTGCGTCGAAGAACATGGCTTTCTCTGTGGGACATAATACAGTCAAACTGGCACATTCCACCCCCTGGACCTCAGAAAAATATATTCTTTCCAAATACAAAATACATTCATCCCATCACACTACCACAAAAACTTAAATCATTTCAGTAATAATAGGTAAGTACAAGATCCCATCAAAATCAGTTACAACCATAGTCTGTCCTAAAGCAAAATTCCCCTCAGGCTCTGTACCTGTGAAAGTTAGAACAAGTTATCTGCTTCCTGTATACAAAGGAGGGACAGTCATAGGATAAACATTCCCATTTCCATCTAACTCCATTAGATTTCAAAGTCTGAGAGTCATTAACAGAATGATGTTGCATCCTTGGGGCTTTTTAAATGGAATGGCTTTTTAAATGGATAAGGGGAAGATTCTGAAAGAGGAGCCTAACCCTTCCTAAGGGCCTTTTCAGCAGCCCTTTCCCCTCCAAACTCTGGGTTGAGTGTTCTGACATTTCCACACATTGGGGAGACCATCTTTTTGGACCCACCCTCCTCAAACATCAGGGCAGCACCCAGATTCTCTTCCATCTCAGGGGCACATGCTCAACCCCTTCAGAATAGTGGGGTGGCAGCCAGGCTCTCCCCATTCCCCTGGGAATGTGCTCCACCCTCTTTGGGTCCTGGGGTGGCAAAACTCTTCTGGAGCATCAAGGCAGAAGGCCCACCCTCAACCTCTGGGGCAAACTCACCCTTTCCATGCTTGTGGGCCAGTTTGCCCTCCCAGCGCGAGACCTCTTGACTCCAGACCTCAACCTCCATAGCTCTGTCTTTGAAGAAATTTTTCCTTCAATTTGTTCCTTGTCTTTCCCTTCCAGTTCAGACTGGCAGTGGCTCCATCTATAAAGATCTCACAAAAATTCTGTTGGCTTCACATGAAGCACATTGGGGGTCAAAGCCGTAAGACAACAGGACTTTCCACAAATCCTTTCAGGATAACTCCATCTCCAATCTTGGCTTGTACTGAAATGGTGGCTGGGTTCTATGCTTAGTTAAATCCTCGTGTTGGGCTGTGGCTTCTGGGGATCCACCCCCTGGAAGCCTGGAATTTTCCAAACCATCAGTTTCTGGTTTCTTTGAATCCAAGTGTTCAGTTCTAAGTTTATCTCTGTCCTGTCACATTTTACTGCAAGCTGGAAGTAGAAGCCAGGCTACTTCTTCTATATTTTGCTTGGAGATCTCATCAGCCAAATATTCCAGGTTGTCACTTTCAAATTCTGCCTTCCATCTGACACCAGGACACAATTTTGCCAGATTCTCTGCCACTTTAAAACAAGGATCGCCTTCCTTCCAGTTCACAACAACACATTCATCATTTATGCTCAAGGCCTCATCAGAAGTATCTTTAGAGTCCATGTTTCCACAGTCTCTTCAAAGCAGTTTAGGACTTTTCTATCAAGCTCCTCACATTCTTCCAGAATCTTCCCCTTATCCATTTAAAAAGCTGTTCAAACATGTTTGGTATTTGCAAACTTCTCAGCACCAGCACCCCACTTCTCTGGTACAAAAATCTGTTCTAGTTTGCTAATGCTGCTGGAATGCAAAACACCAGAAATGGATTGGCTTTTATAAAAGGGGTTTATTTGGTTGTACGGACTGCCAGCCCTGTGGGAGGAGAGCAGTTTCTGTGCAGTTTGGCAGGAAGTCTGCTCCAGGGCAGAGTGGTTCTGGCAATTCCTGGGGCTGAGAGTACACCACTCTGCAGCTGTGGAGCTGCATGTCTCACCTTCCAGCTCAAATGCCCCACAGTCCCTGTCTGCCATGTACCCATGAGTTGGGCTGGGGAGGGTCTCCTGGCACTTCCATGCAGTGCCCTTGCCTCTTATCTGGGCACACTGTGGGTTTCCGTGGAGGAAGAATGGTTGTCCTCACTTCCTTCACAGGAGCTCTTGGCTGCAAGGCTGTGAAGGGTTATCTCCCCAGCCAACAGTGAGATGGGTACATGGGGCTTAGAAGGCTGCTCGCTCCATGATCTGCAGCTAGTTCTAACCATCTGTCCTTGGCATAGGAGCTCTCAGCCACTGGGCTATGAATGGTTATCTTCTCAGCCAAGTGCTGAGATGGGTATATGGAGTGTGGAAAGCTGCTCCCTTCTGCGCTTGTCTGCCAGCTCCAACTGCCTGTCCTAAATGCAGTCTCTCTGCCTCTCCATCTGTGTCATCACTATGTGGTGCAGAAGCCCCTGCCTGGCCAATGGCACCCTGGAACTCCTGTTCTGTAGTGCTTTCTGTCCTTTATCTAGTGTTTTTCATGGAGGAGAATTTTTCTCTGCCTCTCCTAATCTGCCATATTCCTGGAAGTCTGCCTTTGGTTTTAAAAATAAATAATTTTAAAATAAATTTTGTTGGTTTTAGAATTTTGGGTTGGCAGTTATTTTTTTCTTCACCACTTTGAAGATATTACATCATTATCTTCCTTTTTGTATTGGCTCTGATCAGAAACCTTACCTTTATTCCTTTGTATTTAGTCTTTCTGTTTTTCATCCTGGCTGCCGTTAAGACTTTCTCTCATCTTTGGTTTTCAGCAGTTTGATGGTGGTGTGCCTAAGTGTGCTCATTAATTATTATTTTTTTTTTATTTATCCTGCTTGGGGTTCTCAGAGATTCTTGGAATTGTGGACTATTGATTTTCATTAATGTTGTAAAATTCTCACCCATTATCTCTTCAAGTATTTCTTCTTCCTGTTGTCTCCCTTCTTTTTGTACTCCAATTATCCAAATTTCATATTGTCCCACATCTCTTAAATACTTGTTATGTTTTTTTCCCCTGCTCTTTTTCTTTCTGAAAGAGTTCCTCATCTCTGGTATTATGGCTTTTATACCTAGCATTTCCATATTATTTTTTTATGATTTCCTTTTGTTTGCAGAAACTCCTCACCAATCCTTGCATATTTTCCACATTTACCATAAGATTCTTTAACATATTATTCATAGTTATTTTACAATTCCAATCTGACAGTTTCCACAACTGCAATCTGTGAGCCTGACTTCGTTGATTGGTTTCTTACTTAATGATGGCCTGGATATTTTGATGTGTCTTGTATTTTTTTTAAAATCATTTTCTGGACAGTATTGTAGAAAAGCAATAGGGATTGTGGTCAATATTATTTGCACCTGGAAATGATTACCCCTCTCCTGTTAGTATTTTAGCATGGGTAATTGAGTCAATCTAGTCAGCAGTTGAACTGCATTTGGGTTTTTTTTTGGTTGATATTTTTACCTTAAGTACACCACAGGCTTCAAATATCCCCAGTGACTGTCTGCTGTTATCTTGTGTTTAGAGTGGGATCTGGGGGTGCTGAATAGTGTTCCTAGTCCATCCTCAAGTTTAGCAGTCACTGCATGTCTGAATTACAGGGGGTTCTCCATTTCTCCATGCTCTTCAAATGACTCCAGTGATAGACTGATGGTTTTCTTTTTCTTTCTTTCTTTCTTTCTCTTTCTTTCTTTCTTTTTCTTTTTCTTTCTTTCTTTCTTTCTTTCTTTCTTTCTTTCTTTCTTATCTATCTATCCTTCCTTCCTTCCTTCCTTCCTTCCTTCCTTCCTTCCTTCCTTCCTTCCTTCCTTCCTTCTTTCTTTCTTTATTTCTCAGTAGTAAGCTTTGGGTGGCAGTTGGAGAATTCTCAATTTTCTGATCCAGCTTCTGTTGTAGTCAGGCACTGTGCATCTGGGCTTTGAATGTAGGAGTTTCTCAGCTTTATTACTCTCCCTTCCCATGGTGCCAAAATTTAACTTATATCTATGGTGGGTCTTGAGTAGAAGATCAGCACACTTCTGCTTTGTGTCAGGACAGGATTCTGGGCACAAGAGAATTTCTTACCCCTCTTCAAGGTGAGTAAGATTATTGCCTCTATCCTTCCCCCAGAAGTAATGCATCTTTGCCTGCAGTCCTGGATGCAGAAGCAGTTCCTCCCCCATCCCCCCAGCAGCTTAAGGTTTTGGCTTAAGGGTTTGGGGAAATGTGTGTCCCCCACTGGAAAGCAATCACCACCGAAAGCCTTCAGCATTTAGTGTGGCTCACTCCAGTCCTCCGTCCGACGGCTCCCATGAATACACAGTGGAGAGCCATAGAAAAGAGCTTGCAAATGACTACAATGACCAACTATATAAGCACTCTGATCTGTTTATTTTTTCCTGAGTTTTAAGTTAAATATTTCTAAGAAAAATTAGGCATTGAATTACTAGATTGCCATGGACCTGCGTGTCAATACAGAAAAGAGCACACTGATAATTTTAAGTCTCCTGCACTGTTGATGTCATAAACTGCTTCACGTGTTTCTCTGTTCCACTTGTTATTCAGTTTGATTTCTTCTATTGTAATTTTAGTGCTGCCTGAGCAAACCCCTGTTGTCCAGGAGTGCTACCAGGGCAATGGACAAAATTATCGAGGCACGTCGTCCACCACTATCTCAGGAAAGAAATGTCAGTCTTGGTCATCTATGACACCACACCGGCATGAAAAGACCCCAGAAAAGTTCCCGACTGCGTATGTCTTTGATTTTATCCATAAGAAGAGCAATAGTCAAGTCAAATTTCTGTTAAAATAGCTGTGCTTTAAGCTGACTTCTTAGGACAACTTCTTTTGGCTTGAAAAGGTGAAGTAAAATGTCCCAGGGACCCTAATTTTGAGTAAATTGTCTGAGAGAAGAGAACTTAGAGGTTGGCTATTTTTACCAGGTAGTTTGCAGAGGACGGGTGGGGAGAATACACTGGAGTCATGAAATAGCACTGGTGGAAAGCTCAGGAGAACAACTAATCAAAAGCTTAGAAACAGTACCATTCCACAACATCAGCTAAAGATCAATGAAATCTTTTAACTATGGAATTTTATCATTCCAATCTCCAACCTCTGAAGTGAAGTTTGTGTCGGTCATTCGTGTCTGTGGATCACAAGTCACCATATAAACATCACCTGACCTGTACAGACACACTGGGTTCTAAGCACTAGTGGTCTGTAGCGATATGCGTTGCCGGAACATGAGGAGCCAAAGCACGAAGACATCCAAGAGTCAGGAAGCATACACATGCTGGCAGGTAAAATGGGCATGTAGGTGGACAAAAGACAAGATCTGACCATGCCAGCTTTTCTGCAACAATAGCTATGAAACATGTGGAAAACTATTTTAGATGATAGACAACAAGCAGCACAGGAAAGAAACCTTTTAGAAAATGAAACACGTAAGATAAACCTTGCAATTACTTGGTTTGCTTTCTGGAGACACTTCTGGGCTGCAGTGTAAGGACTACGGAGAGCTGAGGAGACAGAGAGTAGTTTTGGATTACTGAGGCAGCTGGGGATTTGCTAGGAAGGGTAATGAGGAAGGATCTATGCAGAGATGGAGATCCAGAAATGTGCACAAAGATCCCTTTTAGTCTGTGGCTGAATGTAAAGCTGCACATACACAGAGGGAGATTCCACTGTAGGTTTTCCCTCCATGTCTTTGGTCCCACTCTTCTGTAATCTCACTGCCCATTCCCTCACCTCCTGAGTGGCTGCAGCAAGCAGAAGGTGGAGTGAGAGGAGGAAAAGAGTGTTCCTTTCCTACCCATTTCCTGCACTATGCATCCTATAGAAATATGATCCCACCTGGTAACTAGTTTTCCAAGCAGGCTTTCGTAAGTCTTCTAAACGATGAATTATTTGGTCTACCTGATATTTACACTTTAGTGATTTTTTTTCATTGTAAACGTACATCATTTTAGTTACAGTTATGTGTAAACAGACTGAGAGGAACTGGTCGGGGAATGTCATCATCGTGTATGCCATTTCTTCCTTGGGGAAACATGTTTTACTTCCAACTTGCAGATTACCTTTGTTCTGGTTTGCTAATGCTGCCAGAATGCAAAACACCAGAAATGGATTGGCTTTTATAAAAAGGGTTTATTTGGTTACACAGTTACAGTCTTAAGGCCATAAAGTGTCCAAGGCAACACATTAGCAATCAGGTACCTTCACTGGAGGATGGCCAATGGTGTCCAGAAAACCTCTGTTAGCTGGGAAGGCACGTGGCTGGCATCTGCTCCAGAGTTCTGGTTTCAAGATGGCTTTCTCCCAGGACATTCCTCTCTAGGCTGCAGTTCCTCAAAAATGTCACTCTTAGTTGCTCTCGGGGTGTTTTGTCCTCTCTTGTCTTCCCTGGAGTGAGTCTGCTTTCAACAGCCATCTTCAAACTGTCTCTCATCTGCAGCTACTCTCTCAGCTTCTGTGTGTTCTTCAAAGTGTCCCTCTTGGCTGTAGCTCCTCTTCAAAATATCACTCACAGCTGCACTGAGTTCCTTCTGTTTGTCAGCTCATTTATATGGCTCCAGTGATTTACTTTAGACCCACACTGGATGGGTGGGGTAACATCTCCATGGGAACTATCCAGTCAGAGTCATCACCCACAGTTGGGTGGGGTGCATCTCCAAGGAAGCAGTCAAAGAATTACAATCTAATCAACACTGATATTCTGCCCACATAAGATTGCATCAAAGATAATGGTGTTTTGGGGGACATAATACATTCAAACCAGCACAACCTTTTAGGACACAACTCGTTTAGAGGTTGAGGACTATCTGTACTGGTGGCATTATCATTGTACCCTTAATGGAAATATCTCAAAGTCACTTGCTAACACTTCTTTGTTATAATAAAATTCAGAGGGTGTTGGGTATCTCTGGAGATTCTCCCACCTTTCCTGACCTGCATTGCTTTGGAATTTGCAGTGGCTTGGAAATGAACTACTGCAGGAATCCAGATGGAGATTCCAGCCCTTGGTGTTATACCACTGATCCGAGAGTCAGATGGGAGTTCTGCAATCTGAAAAGATGCTCAGAAACACAGGAGAGTGTCCCAAACGTTCCGATTGCTCCCCAAGTTCCACGTGTAGATTCTTCTGAATCAGGTAAGAAGCTTGTGGCCAGAGATTGTCCTACTTTGGAGTGAGTAAGGATGAAAAGAAGTGGAAAATCTTACTGATGCAGAAGACTTAAATGCTGCACAGTAAGACAAGTGTTGGTTGAGGGTAAGACTGAGTACCTCATGTCTTAGGGAACCCTGGCTGCTATTGCTGGTGGGCTGTTTCTTTAGGACTTTGGAAACTAATTGGTGGTGAGGGTTAAAATGCTGAGCCTGGGTGGATTGAGAGGTTGATAATGATGGAGCTGCCATTAGTGGGGAATTCAAGAAAAGCAAATCCCATCTCCTAGCAGAGGAATGGAAATTATTAATCTGGTTTTTAATATACCTATCATTTGGTTTTGAGTTAGAAGTGCTGTTAGGACAGTCAAATGATGATTGCCAACAAAGGTTGAAAAAGTGGATATATAGCCTAGAAGGGTTACCAGGACAATTTAGTTGTCATTTGAGATGGGGAGCAAAAACTAATCACTACCTCTTTTCCATGTCCTTGGCCCTTGGTTGATAATGCTAAATAGTTAACAGCTGGTCCTGCACTTGTTGCAAGGCAGCCTGGAAGTGCTCTGCAAGTGGAGAAAACAGCTCTCCCCCTGCCCCAGAATGAAAACTCAGGTGGTCCAGTGACTTTTCTGATCACTTTAGATAATACAAAATCCTCCAGACAGTAATGATTAAATATGGGAACCTGGTTGGAAGTTGAGTCCTCTCTCCTTCTCCAATGTGAGCTTGCTGATGTTGATGTCTTAGGGACCCATGGCTGCTATTGCTGGTGGGCTGTTTCTTTAGGACTTTGGAAACTAATTGGTGGAGAGGGTTAAAATACTGAGCCTGGTGGACTGAGAGATTGATAATGATGTGCTAGAGAACCTTACTTACTATTTTCTTGAACAGCATGAAGTCATTTCTACCTCCTCGTTCCTATCGAGGTGCCCATGTCAAAACCTCAAATGACTCTACATGGTTTTTTCATGTGCATGCCCCACATTTGGCTCATGGTAACCCTTAATAACCCTGTTCCTGGTAAACTTTGGTAGTGTTTCTCCTTGGCAGAGAAGGTAGCCACCCAACTTTTGCTCTGGATTTCACAAATGACCATCAGAACACTGAGCCACTGCGTGCCCATAGAGGACACATTTCAAGTTCTCTGAGGGATCCCATGGACACCCCATTCTTTAGGCTCAAGATGAGGGATAAGCTTGGGGAAGGGGGGAGGGGTAAACCATCACCTTATTGCCCCTCTTACCCCAGAGGGTAGGGACAATTACCATGTGTTTTAGTTTCCTGGGCTGCTCAAGCAATTACCATGAAATGGGTTGGATTAAACAATGGGAATTTCTTTGCTCATGGTTTTGAGGTAAGGAAAAAGTCCAAATCAAGGCATCATCAAGGTGAGGCTTTTCCCCCAAAGATTGTGGTGTTCTGGGGCTGGCTGCTGGTGATCCTTGGTCCTTAGCTTGTCACATGACAAGGCACATGGCGGCCTCTCCTGTCCTCTCCCTCATCTTCCAAGTTCTGTTGATTTCAACTTTTGACTGCTCCATCTGTGGCTTTCTCTCTGTCTGAATTTCATTCCACTTATAAAGGACTCCAGTAATAGGATTAAGGCCCATCTTGATTGAGGTGGGACACACCTTAACTGAAGTAACCTCTTCAAAAGGTCCTACTTCAAATGGTTCACATCCACAGGAATGGATTAAGATTAAGAACATGTTTTTCTGGGGGACACAGCTCCAAGCCACCACAGGTCTTAAAGCTCAGCCGTAGCCAAAATTATATTTTTATAAAATCCCTTTTCTTCCCCTTGCTGAGAATGGACGTTAAAGGGTCACCTGACAGTTCATAGTGACATACACTTTATGCAAATCCTCCAGTGTTCTGTCTTCCCACTCAATTTGTCCTAAAATTGGTTATCCCAGTGTCCTTTCCAAATTCCCTATTCTAATAACTTGCTAAATTTGCAACTATTTCCAAGCCAATAAACCTTCCTGATAACTTCTTAAAGTAGGTAATGTTAATTACAATCTTTAGCACTCTATGGTGTCCTGAGGATTTGACCATAGGATCTGTCATCTTAGAGAAACCTAAAAACACTGCATTTATCCATTTATTAGGGTCTATGTAATAGCACATAACCACCCTTTTTATATTTCCTACAGACTGTATGTTCGGGAATGGTAAAGGATATCGGGGCAAAAAAGCAACCACTGTTACTAACACACCCTGCCAGAACTGGGCTGACCAGAAGCCACACAGACACACTATTTTCACTCCAGAAACAAACCCACAGGCGGGTCTGGAAAAAAATGTAAGCCATTTTGATTTGGAATCTATTTTTCCTTCTGCTGACCAACTTTTCCAAACAGAATTGGTCTTACTCTGTGGAAAATCAGCCTGGACTGGTCTTTGGTAGTTGATGGGAAATGAAAAACAAGAGAGATATCAGGGGACTGTGCCTAAAATGTAACTGGGATCAGCTTGTAAAGTACAATTAGCATGGGCAGCAAGCCTCCAGGCTGTTATTTTCTCAGGACTCTTTGTTCCCCTTTGGGACATTTCTTGCATGTGTCTATTGTTGGGTGCTGTTTCTCATTTCTAGTGTTTGTCAAGGTTCTAGTGATCACACATGCTGCTAATAACAGTTGAGTCAGATTTTTCTAGAAAAAAATTCAGTGGGTCCATCATCAGGACTCCACACAGTAGGATTTCCCCCAGTGGCACACACTCTCTGGGATGAATTCTTTGGGGGATATATCTAGGGAAGTAAAAGGAAGACACTGCCATTCTGTGGCTGGGTCCACGGAAGGTATACAATCCATGGAAATCTCTCTATCAACAAGCAAACAGACTTCACTGTGTAGAGTATTGCTGAATAAACCAGGGACAAGATGATTGGTCCAGTTTGTTAAAGCCACTGGAATGCAAAATACCAGAAATGGATTGGCTTTTATAAAGGGGGTTTATTAGGTTACAAATTTACAGTTCTTAGGCCATAGAAGTGTCCAAACTAAGGTATGAAAAGAGGATACCCTCACTGAAGAAAAGTTGATGGCATCTGGAACACCTCTGTCAGCTGGGAAGGCACGTGGCTGGCATCTGCTGGTCCTTTGCTACCAGGTTCTATTGCTTTCAGCTACTGATTCCAATGGCTTTCCCTTAAAGCATCTGTGGGTTCTCGCTTAGCTTCTCTAGGGCAAATTCTGGGCTTCATCTCTTAGCTTAGCATCTCCTATTCTGGTTTCAATGGCTATCTCCAAAATGTCTTCTGGCTGTTTTCTCTCAGTTTCTCTCTGCTCTCTTCAAAATGTCTCTACCTTTTATCCCCTCATACAGGATGACAGTAAACTAATTAAGGGTGTGTCACATCTCCATGGAAATAATCAAATCAGAAAGTACCACCCTCAATTGTGTGGGTTAAATCTCCATGGAAATAACCTAAACAAAAGATCCCACCCACAATAAATCTCCACCCACAAGATTGGACTAAAATAATATGACTTTTCTGAGGTACATAATAGATTCAAACCACCACAATAGTCAACAATGTCCCACTGTCTTTATTACTGGGTACCCCTTAAGCGCTCTGCTGATCCAGGCTCCTTAAGGTGGTGGGGAGGTTACTTTATATATTCTCAACCTCAAGATCCTTCAGAGTCCATCACTCTCTCTCAAGCAGAGTGGCCTCATAGATTGAACTCCTTTGGAATAAGGTGCCTTGGCCAGTGGCATAGCTGTGATTTGGAGGCTTTGCAAACATCCTCAAAATAACTTTGCCAACAAACAAAAATGAAAAAGGGAAACTCACATTTTGTCTTCTGAGGACAGAAGCCTCAGAACACCTTGTCCCCCTTTCTGCCCCAAAGTGAGCTGTATTATACACTTCTGCCTTTTTATCCCCAGTATTGTCGGAATCCTGATGGTGATGTCAATGGTCCTTGGTGCTACACGATGAATCCAGGAAAACTTTTTGACTACTGTGATGTCCCACTGTGCTGTAAGTTGCTTTCTTTTTGTAAGGAGACTACTTCTCAACTACATGTAGTAATCACCTTCTTAAAAGAGGTCTGAAGAAAAAGACTTTGAGCTGTGCCCTTCTGGGGGAGAGATGGCTGCCCAGTGGGTTCCAGAAATGCTCTCCACCTGAGCTCTGTCTTCATCGTGGGCATTGTTCCAGTTTTCTAAGGCTCCATTATGCAAAATACCAGATATGGATTGGCTTTTATAAAGGGGATGTATTACATTACAAATTTACAGTTCTGAGGCCATAAGTGTCCAAATTAAGACATCAACAAGAGAATACCTTCACTGAAGGAAGGCTAATGGTGTCTGGAACACCTCTGTCAGCTGGGAAGGCACGTGGCTGGCATCTGCTGGTCCTTTGCGCCTGGGTTGTGTTTCAAAATGACTTTCACCAAAATGTCTCTGGGCTTCTGTCTTGGTTCCTCTCTCTCATCTCCTGTGCATCCTTGCTTCCTTCTCCCAGGGCATATCTGTCTAAGCATCTGGGGGCCCTCTCTTAGTTTCTCCAGGGCAAATTCTGGGCTTCATCTCTTATTTCTTTTTGTTTGCATCTCCAAGCATCTCCAAGCATCAGTGCCTATGTCAGCTCCTGAGCTCTCTTAAGTACTCCAGTGAACTAATCAAGACCCACTGTGAATGGGTGGGGCGCATACCTTCATGGAAATAATTTAACCAAAGGTATCACCTATAGTTGGGTGAGTCACATCTCCATGGAAACACTCAATCAAAATGTTCCACCCAACAAGGTTGGGTTAAAAGATCATGGCTCTTCTGGGGTCCATAACCATTTCAAACCAGGACAGGCCTCTTGAACCTGTTCTGTTGTTCCTAGCTGTTAGGGAATCTTTCCCTGCTTAGATAAAATAAATACAAAAGCCTCCAAAGGGCAAGCTTAGAGGTGATTTAAGCTGCTGGATGGTCCCACTGAACCCTCCAATGTCTAGCGTGGGATGAATGAAAAACGAATTCAGATTCAGTCACCCAGAGAGGAAACTTGCCCTTTGAGTAGGTAAGTACAAACGGCATGAATCAGCTAAGCATATAACATAAATGGCCGCTTTAAGAATTTAATGAAAAGTAATGCTGATCTTTACTAAGCCCCAAATTTCCTTTGTCCTAAAATTACTATTTGCTAGCCACGCATTGGCTACATAACTTAGAGGCAAGCTTCCTCATTGCTATGAGTTTCTTTAAGGGAGTGGGAGGCTTGAATCAGGGAAAGGGGAGTTGCCTTTCTCCTTTCTTTCTTTCTTTCTTTCTTTCTTTCTTTCTTTCT